>NC_051154.1:304148877-304181377 GCF_013339745.2 Dermacentor silvarum
ACACTTATCTGAATCAGTACGAGTTGGGAAAGAGTGAGACGCGATAATGCTACAGCGTGACCCGTTAACGTTACCTTCTGTAGACGCTATGCCACGTTGGCGTGTATTCGTGATTCGGGCAGCAGCAAAAGATATCAATACAATGCATGTTTTTTTTAGATGCGAGAGCATCTTATGCTCGGGGCAGTGTCCGCATGCGCAACTCTCCCTCATTCTCCTCTCCTACGCAGGTGTGCGCTCTCCTCCTCCCCTCTCCCCCTCTCCGCCACAGGTGCGGCGCAGCAAATCATTGCATATAACTCTCTCTCCTACTTTCTCCCTCTCTCTCTAAGGGTACGCCGGTAGGCGGCGCAAGTGTCCCTTCGCATTACGTATAACGCGCGCGTTCGCTGTGCTTCCGTCATTCTCTCTCTGTGCAACGATGTGCGAAACGCCATGAACAACGTCAACGTTGGCGCTAGTTGCAGCGGCAGCGCCCCCGCCGCGGAGCAGAGGAAGGCTCGGCAAGCCGAACGTAAACGTCAGCGTCGGCAAGCGGACCCCGAACTTCGGGCCAGGGAAGCCGAACGTAAACGTCAACGTCGACAGGAAACTTCTACGGAAGCAACACGGGCTCGGCACGCCGAAGTGGAACGTCAGCGTTATCAAGCCGACCCCGAACTCCGGGGTCGGAAAGTCGAAGCGCAACGGCAACGTCGAGCGGCAGCTCCCTATCCCGAAGTGACGAGGCAACGCGAGTCTGCGGCCAGAGCAGCAACACGTTCGAGGCCATTACAATCACATTTCTCAAGATCACAAGCGTAGATGGTAGAGTACACCAAGAGCTACAGACACGCGCCCTTCATACTCGCAAGGGACTTCAACGTAGACATACTGACAACCGATTGGCTGGTGCAGCACATGAAGGACGTATACTCTTTGCGATGCATTTCCCAAGATCACAAGCAACCCATCACCATCAGCGGAACGTGCATAGACCTTGTCTTCGCAAATTTCAAACTCGACCCTCTGCAGCAAGACCCATTGACGCTACACTTCACCGACCACAAAGCCATCGTCATCAAGATTCCGCGCGCACCGACGCTAGGAATCACCTACGATCTCTAAATAAAGACGCAACAACCCCGTACAAGCGCCTCCTCTCTTCTCAATACATTCTCTCACTCTAACTTTCATTGGGTTGTGTTGCCAAGTGAAACGAAACGAAAACTCGATGCGCACCCCCCGCGATGCTTTCGCATCTCACCATGGTTGCCCGTAGGGTGAGATGATGTGATATTTTTTTTTCTGTGTAAAGAGTGAATGAAAGAATGAAACACATAAGGGAGACAAGACGATGTATTCGTTGTGGTGCTCGTTGTGTATGCCATGTTTGTGCAATACACGTGCTACTTGCAATACAGCCTGGCGCGGTGTAGTGCATACGGTGAGCAAGCGCGCCGAAGCGTGCGAACTGTGTGCCTATGTTTCTTTTAGCTTCGTAAGAATTCCCCAGTCGGTAGCAATATAGACTTGCTATTTATTCCGATACGAAAATGGAGCCTCTATCTAGCGCGCGTACTGCGGAGATCATTCTGCGCGTCCACAGGCCGTTCGGCGATTTGGAATAATGAGCGCTTCACGGGCAAAGAGCCGCGTGATCTCCGAAGTTATGCAGGTCTCTGGCAGAGAGTGCGCCCAAGAATTGCTGGTCCTCGCTGCGCCTCGTCCTAATCACTCATTAGCCAGCTCAGCAGCGGCCTGTTAGTGTTCTGCGAGGCCCCTCGCCGGTGCCCGCGGCCAGCGGGTGCCCGCGCCGAGCGAACGCGCAGGGCACAGCGGCGCGAAAAGCCCCCGGGGACAAGGTGGGCGAGCGCGCGCCGCAGCCGCTGCGCGTTTCTCGGGCTTCCTCGGAGCGGCGGCTGCGAGGCACACCGCGCGAGCACGGAGCTTTCGCTCTGTGTTTGCTCTGTGTGATTGCACGAGGACCAGGGCCGAGGAAAAATCATTGCAAGTCAGCATGCGGTGCGAGGCCTGCGATTGCTGCCGCGAGCGCTCGGCTTTTCTGCTGCCGCAGTCGCGCGCCCGGATGCCTTTTATTTTTATTATTATTTCGCCCCCTCTGCTTCCTCTCCTCTTATTTTCAATTTTTTTCTTTTTTTAATGGCCCACTTTCGAAATGGGAGGGCGCCGGGCACAGTGGCTATGGCCGACGTTCTGCTGCTGAACGCGAGGTCACGCGTTCGATTCTCTCCAGCGAGGACCATGTCCCGATCAGCGTGGAATGCGAAAGTGCTCGTGCGCTTAGACTTAGGCACGCATTACAGAACCCCAGGTGGCCGAAATCAATCCTGATCACCACCCACGCGTCCTATATTCCCCGCTCCCATCCATGGCTCAGTCGGGGGGTCTATTTTGCTGTGTCGCATTCGCCTGCGAAGTACAAAGTACTGACTCCTTTTACGATAACGGAAAACAGTTGCCTGTATTCTGGCGCTCCCTTGCAAAGTATATTCAGCGAAATCCCTTTGATATCGTTTAGACCGCATAGCCACATTACTCGCATATCGTTGATAGCGTATACAGGCATACGATTGCCGCAACGCATATGCCTATACTACTGCTACGATTTCACCAGGAGACAGTGTACAAAACCCATAGAGGGTATGTCTTAGAAAGGCGCAACCTTCTTTCAAGTTTGTGAAAGATGATTGTTAGTGCATTCGTTTACGCGGCGTCGAGCCTCCTTCGGTGGTGCGAGGGGCAACCAAGCGAGGTTACAGTGCGTTCCGGCACGAGCGAATGAAAGCACGGCGGCTGAGTGGGCGGTCACACGGCAACGTTATTGGCTTACCTCTCCAACTCTCTCTGCTTTTCCAGCTGAGTATCCCACAGTAATGCTCTCGACACCGAGGTGCTCTCTATATATATGTGTGCAGTGTACGGCAAGTTCGAGTTGCCTCATGGCTTTGTTTATATAACTTAGCTGACTGAAAACACAGATCCGGAAAAAAAAATCTGGGAATTCCTTTCTACTTAAGTCACGCCATAACTCGTATTAGTACAGCACTTTCGCACTCTGTGAATAATGGTGATGCAGAAGCGAATGGCTTGTATGGAAGATCGAATATACGGTGGAAGATCGCATATTTCGATCTTCGTATGGAAGATCGAAATATGCCACGGGGGGTTATTCTCAACGCTGACACATTCCGCCATATTGTCGAATTCACCGTAAGCATTGCCAACGTTCTTTTCAAATGTGTCGTTAACTGAGACAATAAAGTCACTAAAATTGTGGCTAAAACTATCGAGTGAACTTCATGGAATATGTAGGCGTTCTTGGAATACTATAGTTTTTAATGTAGGCTATAGCAATAGCATAACGCATCTAACGAAACGTTTCACGTTCGTGCAGTGTCTCTGCAGAACGGGATTAAGCAGTGAAGTCACCAGCAGTGTGTTGTAAACTTTTACTTTACAAATGTATTTAAAAACAATGCATTATGACAGCTGACGTTCTACATTTAGCTTCATACTTTAACGCTACAAATTGCGTCACCTGATTTTCCGAGTACAGAGACACACTTAGTCAACGTTATGCCTGCAAATTTGCTAGTTTTCGGCGCTTCTGAAAGAAGAATGGATTGAAAAGAGAACGGCAGTGACAGTTACGTGACTTTTATATAGGTTAAATACTACATTGCCACTCCTTGATCTACGTGAAAGTTCCGTGCTGTTTTGATTTGACCAAAAGCCGAAATGAAGGCTGTGCGTTGAGATTCACGTGAGCGAACCGAACCACTCCGATACATATACGCCTTTCTACGGTTGATCTGTCTTATTGCTCATCTACTGTGTTCTAAATCTCGCCATGTAGTTTAGCGTGATAACTTTTTGTAATTTGATTTACTGCGGCGCTTGCGAACATCCGCGAGTCGAACGTATTCAGCGAAACTGCAGCACCCACATCGTTAAGATGAATTCTAATTGGTTTTATTATAAAGAACGAAACAGGAAAAAAATGAAACGTACATTTTGTGAGCACAATGAGAAGCCTGTTTGTATCGGCGCCATTAACCACAGCGTATGGCCTGCGTTAGTGCAGGCCACCGTTGTTCCATCATGGACACAGAGCCCAGGCGCTGTACAGCTGATTTCAGCCGCGTTTTGTAGCTTTTGAATAATAAAGCACGTTCTAGAAAACCATTTTCGAACGAACTTTCTTAATTTTGAAGTCGTTAAAATGTTGGCAACTGTTCTGTCACGTCGCAAAAAAATAAAATTGTCCGTCACTAAGCAGAAAATTGTGTCGCTAAACAGACCAAAAAGTTGTTAAATCAAGCGACAAAATCGCTCAAATGGCCACACTGTTCGCCGTCTTACCAGTTCTGATTGGCTCGGAGGGCTGCTACGGCTTCTCTGATTGGCTCAGAACTCCGCTATTACAGAAGTCAACAATATGACGGAATACGACAATGTCCCGAAAAGCACCCGCGGTCCTAAATCATAAAAGGTAGGCTGGCGTTGAACAGAAATGCAAACACACTTGTTCTTTTTTTTCTTTTCGTTCTTTCGTTCTTCCAAGCACGATTGAGAGTGCTGCCATCCAGACACGCAAGATCCCAGTGATGTGTTTTCTCTTCTTTTTTTTTTTCATTCTTCCGCGGGCGTTCTTAATAGCTAGAAAGAAGAACCACGTAAAAGATAATGTAAAGGAAACAACTTCCTTGGGTGCTTATCAGTCCGTTCTACAACTTTTCAAATATGAGCTACACCCTAGAACGAATTTTTAAAAAGTTGCATAAGTGACCTTAACTAATCAAGCTAACAAATTGCCCTTCAAACAGTAGTCCGAGTAACTCATGACGACAGCGAACAATGTACCGTTGATCTCGTTTGTCCAAAGTTTTATTTCATAATTTCTTTTTTAAACTTTCGGTCTAGTTGTGCTAAACTACGCTTCACTTATATCACCACCTTGAGCTTGAATATTCCAAATTCCCACAATGAATCGGGTACGGTGACAGATTACCGTGTGCGACAAATTGGTGACATGCGCTGAGTCAAGTTACGGCAAAGGAAAAATTAACACGCCGCGTGCCTGGATCTAAGGGTTCGCCGAATTTATGATCACTCAAGAGATAAGTGATTAATATAAACTAATAAAAATAAACCTAAAATATCGCAGGAGGTAAACCGCTTTTCTCGGTCACCGCTTGTCGAAGCCGCTAGGAGTGGTGTAGTACATGGAACGTCCCAGCTCAAAAGCAGGTGGGGCCTTCATAAAGCGTGTTTCTTTGTTGTTTTTTTCCTACGTTTTTCTTTTTGTTGTCTGTTTTTTTTTCTGTTTGTTTTTTTGCGCCAAGCAGCGCGGTTAAAAGCTGGGTATCCCTGTGACATCACGAATACTTGTAACATCACGCCTTCTTGACCCATCAGGTATCACGTTCGAAGCCTCGGAAACGAAAACAAAATAAGAATAATGTGGTGTACACCTATACTGCGCAACCATTTTTTTTTCGTACTACTCTACAGCCTCATAAATCTATAAGCGCACTTTATTTGCGGTAAAGGAAGGATGCACTATGGGCTTATTCTCCGCGTTCACAATATACTTTTAACTGGTCACAGTTATGATAACATTTGAAAACAACAAATTATTCTTCTGTGGCTAAAAGTAAGCCTTACATGTACCCTTATAGGTCCATCAGAGTAAGCAACACTCTTCCTCGTTGTCTTCTCCCAACCCGCAAAGCAAAATATTGCTTGATAATCTTACTGCGTCCTACAAAATAATCTTATGTGATCGCATTAAATGTAGCATGAGAACATTTCAGTTCCTTGCTTATTTCTTCATATCATATTTTAACACGATAGCGTAAGGGCCCCGTGTCGCAGAAAATCCGGCGTTTGTGTCGGCGGAGTTTTCTGTGAGCGAAAATTTCCGTATATATTTAAATACATGTATATACCACACCTTGCTATATAACATGCGGTGTATGCGGGTTATAGTGCCGCACCATTCTAGCACTAATGTTGCTCATACCTTGTCTTACATTCTTGACAAAAATATTCCTCGGAATTTTGAGCATGACAGCCCACAAACAAATGTCATGAGACAAAGCACTGACAGTGCATGCCTTTTATGTTAAATCTTCGCAAATGGAAATATAAAAAGTGCGAAACAATAACAGAAACCTGAAAATTAAAATTATGGGGTTTTACGTGCCAAAACCACGATTTGATTATGAGGCACGCCGTAGTGGGAGACTCCAGAAATTTTGACCACCTGGGGTTCTTTACCGTGCACTTACATCTAAGTAGACGGGCGTTTTCGTATTCCGCCCTCATCGAAATGCGGCCGCCGTGGCCGGGATTCGATCCCGCGACCTCGTGCTCAGCAGCCCAACACCATAGCCACTGAGCAACCACAGTGGGTAAACCTGAAAATAATGTTGTTTTTTGTTTGTTTTTTTGCGCGGCTCTGCACGTTCTCTGGGATCAGCCCACACAAGAGGCCGCGTTTCTACCAGAAAGCTCGCCTTCGTACATAGCGTTCGTCGCCAGCGTTTCTCGGTAAACATTACGGTTTACCGAGAAAGTCATGTATTTATGTATGCATGCCTGGAATAAAGACTCAGACTACATAAGCTGCAGTTGCCGGGAAGCGTTAGAAGCAGTCGGGAATCTTTGAATGCTATCGCGTTCCGCTCTTAAAGGCGAAGCTTAAGCGTTCTTCAAGTTCTTGAAGAACACAAGAGCAGAATAAACAATAAATATCGCATCCAGTCATCCCTCCATGGCTCAGGATCGTGTGGCGGCCTGGTCAGTGAGACAGATCATTTTATACCCCAAAACATCCATATAAGGATGGCTGAAGATTGCACTTCACTTCTCACTTCACATTAGTTGGATTATTAGTTGGGTTCTAACCAATAAATGCGCTGTTGTAGCAGGGCGGATGAATAAAAAATAAGTAAATATGTATATAAACCATGGCAATGTATCGCTCGCAAGAAGAGAGAAAGAGAAAGAAGACTTGCGTAGTAAATTTACTTTTACTTGAATTCAAAATGGTACACAAAAATATCTTAATCGATTTTATGATTGAAATAAAGGCTGTAAAGCATTGAGAAAGGAGAAATTGGGGTAAACCATCAAGGGGAGAGCTCAGAAGAGTATTAGCCAACCCCGTGACTTCCGAGGTCTGCGACACAGCTGTGTTTGGTGCCTCGATGCTCGCCTACGAGCTTCAGCATACATGAGAAGTATGCACACCGTATATGCCTCCTTTCAAGACGAAGCCCGCGCAGGAAAATCTGCAGCCGTCACAATTACTCCTGTATTATTCTGCTGTCGAGGGGAACATCCTTGGAGGAGCGGTTCCTGAGAGTGCAGTGGCATCTGACGGAACGGAGGATTACAAATTTTACCTTGCCACCAATAACCCGAACAGCAGCGCACAGTGGCTTTGAAGTGAAAACTAGCATTGAGCATTGTTTATCTAAACATTCGTTCGGTTGTACGATTGGTGTTACTAGGTCATGTGAAAAAGCGCATCGCATGTGGAGATACTTAGCGCAGTCATTGACAGATAATCACAGTTGATCGCCTGAGTATTTCATGACAGGACCTGTCTAAACCAATCACCTAGAAACTTGCGGGGTTCAACCTGTTATAGTTGATTCCCACGAAAATGAACTATCATTTTATAATAATGCGTTTTTTTAATCGCCGTACATATTATGCATTTAGATTTGTTAACATTTAGCTGAAGCTTAGTGATGTGTAACCAGATTGACAGCAGATCTAAATAAGCATTTATTGAGCTTTGCAACACTGGCAGTGCTCTGCCCGCGAAAAACGCATTGTGTCGTCGGCATACATAAATAATCGTTGGGAAATTGGAATTGTAGAAAGGTCACAATGTAAAGGTTAAACTACACAGGACCAAGTATGGGTCGCTTAGGGATACTATTGTGAATTTTTCACTTTGTTGATTTAAACGTATTGGTGCCTATCTGAAAGGTAACGCTGCAATAACTCAAGTGCAATACCGCGTATTCCGTAGTCATAAAGCTTACCTAAAAGGACATTACGGTTAACAGAATCAAAAGCTTTCGTCAAGTTTATGAACACTCCAATCGTACATAGCCTTCGCTCAAGGTTACTTATTACTTCATGTTTAGCATTCAGTATCAGAGATGGCCAACCGCTTTTCATTATTCACAAGAAATGGCGATATCGGCTCCCGTATGTTGTCGGTATTGAGTTAATGTGGGTATCATTAAAATCGTATAGCTATAGGCAGAACCACGGCGCTCTAACGGAAATTACTTCGATAACCCTCTACACAATAAGACACCGTCGTCACAGGCAGCACGCAATAACTTGTGATTTTCTTTCTATTCGTATAGTTTTCCCGCGCCACAATTTGTGAATCTCGTAAAGCACTATACTTTGCAATCTTCTTTACTCCACTCTCCCGTCTCCTGTACCATGATTGCTTTCTCTCTCTCTTTTTTTCGTTTATGACATTTTTGTTTTCTGTGATTACACTGCTTGTCCTTATACGCTTCGCAATAGCCTAGAGGCACGAGATGCGCGGACGTGCCTAAGCAGTGAGCCTGGGAGGGCTGGCGTACAGCTTGATTCGGCTGTCACTCAACCAATCAATTCATACCGCCGACGCAGGTCTAATCACTCATCTCGTTCGAGCAATGATGTCACTATTAACAAGGCTCCTTGTGAACGTACCTCCGCCCTTCCTTTCTGCCCCTCCCTCCCCCTACCATAGTTTACTATATATATATATATATATATATATATATATATATATGTGTGTGTGTGTGTGTGTGTGTGTGTGTGTGTGTGTGTGTGTGTGTGTGTGTGTGTGTGTGTGTGTGTGTGTGCGTGCGTGCGTGCGTGTGTGTGTGCGTGTGTGTGTACATGGAGAGAAAGAACAGTCTAATCGTTAGCAAGTGGCGAAAAGAGGAGCGCACGCGAGATGAAGCGATAAAGAGAGAGGGAGGGATAGGGAGACAACCCAGAAAGTAGCGCTGCGCTCGACGAACCGCAACCCAAAGCTTTCCTGATCCACTTTGTGCTTTGGACGGACGCCCCCCTCCGTTTTTCCCCTCGAGCGGAGTTTTGTATCTTCCGGCTGTTGTATCTCCTTCCTATTCCTGTTCGCCACCCGTGGTTCCGAGGAGCGCTGTACTACGTACTGCGTCGACTCCCCCTTGCGCTCCCGCCCCTGATTCCCGCAAGCTCAAAGAGCGACGTCCGCGCAACTGCCATCAGGGCGGTCGCGTGGTTCCCCTCTCCCCGGCGCTGTGGGCCACCTAAGATTCCCTTAGGTTAGCCCCCTAACGAACTGCGCTCTCGAGGCACCTTTCTACTGTCTTCTTTTTTTTTTTTGTCTTCTGTTTTTTCTGTCCTTTTTTTTTTCGTCCTTGCAGCATGTTTCCGCGCAGTATTTCGTTGCTCTTTACTCTCTCTCTCTTGTCTCCTGAGAATTTCGAAGCTGCGTGACGAACGAGATTCAAGCAGCGCTCGTTTGAACGTTGCGATTTCAGCGCGTGCCCGAGGCGCCAGTAGGGAAGGCACAGCCATGATGGCCAGCCATGGTCAGCGATTCCGGAGAGCCGAACCGCGCTGGCCGCATCTCGTCTGCGAGACCGCGATCGTGCCTGGACTGCCACGAATCTCGCTAGAAGACCTCTGCAGTAACTCGAATGCGTGAGCACCGTTAGCTCATTGCTTTCCACGGCAAAGCACGAACTGCGGTGAAGAAAGCACTACGAGAGACGCCGCTTAGGGGAAGGCAGTCGTATGGAAGTTCCCGTCTTGAATTCAACCTCGTATTCACGGCCCCGCGGGATTGCGTTAGAGAACACGACAATGTATACAAAGTGAAGGGTGCGGAGAAGGGGAGTAGAGAACGGCCGGCTCATTGACATGCGCATTAAAATGAAGGAAGGAAGCAAGGAAGGAAGTAAGGAAAATTTATTATGGAATATGATGGCTACGATGGGTGCACGATGGACATCTTTCCCACCTCACCTCACCTCTTTGTTGAGGATTTTAAGGAAGTTCGCGCTGTCTGTGCTGTTTTCTGACGTAACACTCCTTCAATTCCATTTTCTTGATCGCAATATTTCGTAACAGGTAAGCGGAATTTCTTTTTCTCCCAGCTCTTAAGCATATCTTCGTGATGCTTCAACATCATGGCAAGTTAGCTTTTTTTCTTTTTTTTTTTCGCCGTCATATTTATACTGTTTGAAACCGTATGCAGCCGCCATATATTGCCAGCAAAATAAAGTTATATTTATTTATTTATTTACTTAGATATTTATTTCTTTATTTCGTTCTTTCTTTCTTTCATTATTTATTTGTGTTTTTACAAATTATTCGATTGAAAGTGCTTACTATCTCCACCTTGAACAAGCTTTCCGGTTTTATTGTTTGAGTACCACTTGTCGCTAGCGCCATAGACGGAGAGTGATACATGCAGTCGTTAACGAAAAAACAAACAGTCGTCACAACCACGCAAATTGTGAGTAATGCCAACCGCGCGCCAAGAAACGCTCGTCCCGAATCCCTACGCGCTGATGCGATGACGAAAATCCCTCTTCGAAAAGCGAAGTCCTGTTCCAGATGGCGCGCATTGTGCCAATCGTGTCTACGGAGAGCTGTTTTATAGAAGGGAGCCGACAGGTCACCGGGCATCATCGCGCGCTCGTGGGGACCGCCGTAGCAGCACAGCGACGGGAACCGCATTTGCGGTTGCGTCAGACCACCGATGCGGCGGGGCTCAAATAGGGCCGAATGGGCGGTACGAGAGAGAACAACGCACCACAAGAGCGCATCTCGCGGTAAAGAAACCGAGGCCACCACGTCGCACAATGAGCGGCGGCGGCCGCGCGTGCATATAGCGGGGCCGCCGCCAAGTTGCCAGATTAGCAGCAGCAACATCGACAGATCCAGTAACCCTACACCTGAGCATCAGCGGCGGAAAAAAGTGGCGCAGCCCCGCACACAACGTACTCGCGCTGCGGCCTCTGCGGTGGCGCGTGCAGCGAGTGGCCCGGGGCAATCTGCCGGGCCAGTTAACTGCCCGTGTCAGGTTGCAGCGCGGGCTCCCCTTCGCGTCAACGAGACGCCCGCTCGCAGAGAAGCCGCCCTGCTGCGCAGCTCATGGGAAACGTTATTCACTTCTCCCTGAGCCGTCGAAAGGCGCCGCGTTGGTTCGCCAGGCTCTCGCGGCGGCAGCTCTTTTGTGCACACGCCCGATCGCGCCACCGCCGCGGGAAGCCGCGCTGGAACGAGCGGAAAAGCGTTCGAGTTTCCTTTCTTTCTTTATTTTTTCCCCCTATCTATGTAGCCTATTTTGGTTTGGGCCTGCGGGTTTTGTGTTATTCAATGACGCTGTAACTCACAAAGACAGGCCGCGAAACCAGCCACCGCGGCGGGCAAGATCATCACGCGTGAAGCACGGGCGCTCGCTTTTGTTCTGAGAGAAGCGCGAGCTCGAATGTGGGGTAAAAATTGGCTCTTCACGAGGAAGCGCGGGTAAGCGAGCAATGAGGAAGGCTGAAGCGTAATTTATGCGCTCAGCCTTTCGGCGCGGTTATTTCAGCGCTAAAGCAAAGCAAAATCACGCGCCCCGGTTCCTTGGAGGTTATATCTATATAGGGCGGCGCATGTGGCAAGGGTTGTATTCGCTACACCGCGATTAACTCATCAGAATACCCGTTAGCGTACTCTATCCGTTTCTCTATTTCCCGTTCCGCCAAGAGTTCAATTCATACAAGGAAGTGCATAGTGTAGAGACTTGCTCTCTTTTCAGTGTAGCTTTGAAATGATTGACGTTGCATTGCACCAAGACAGTGCATTTTGGGGCAAGTGAAGTGTTACGGATATATAGGAGTATGGCACGCTTTGTTGCCTATCCGTTAAAGCACACCCACTCCAGTTCCTTCCTAAATTCATCACGGAATTTTGATGTCTTATTTTGCCTTGTACACATTTAAGAATGTTGTATATATATGTTTTTTTTAATATTTTAGATGTAGAAGCATGGTAAGGTAGGTCACATTAGAGCTGGATATCCCACAATTCCAAATACTTTATTCAAGCAACAGTAAAAAAAAGGCAAAGCACGAAGAAAATATGAAAAGGCACTATACAAACATAAACAAAAGCACACAAAGAATGCCTTTGATGTTGTTGTTAACTGCACAGTGGGAAGTCTGGTTACAAAAGAGCCTCCTATCCGAAAGATAAGCTACAAAAACAAAGCACTGAACAAGCGAAAACCGCAGAAAGTGAAAAAAAAAAGAACGAAAATCTTCCACACTGGCGTCCACTTAGGACGTCACAGTTGAGTTCACATGAACTTTATTCATTTTTAAGTAAAGCTTTAAAAAAATTAAATTATGGGGTTTTACGTGCCAAAACCAGTTCTGATTATGAGGCACGCCGTAGTGGGGGACTCCGGAAATTTGGACCACCTGGGGTTCTTTAACGTGCACCTAAATCTAAGTACACGGGTGTTTTCGCATTTCTTAACAACGCTCTACAACATTTCTATTACGACTTATGCCGTGAAACGAATATTTAAAATTTCGCATAATTAATCGTAAGATAATGAGCTAACTAACCACACTCCAAACAATAAGATGAGTATTATACAAATACTACATAGGGTGATCATTTTTAAGTTTTACGGAAATTTAAACAATAGCCTGTGGCTGCAAGCATAATTCTTGTCGTTGAGCTGGGTTATTCGAAGAGGCGGACATTGCTAGCACGAGAAATAAAATCACATATTCAACCAGTTACCAAAAATTTACTAATTAACTTCTTATTACTTTACAGCATATATTGCAATTTACGAATTGTAGCCGGTGAGTTTAGAAGACGCATCCACTAGAAATGAATTTGCAGGATGGCACCAGTTTTGAGATAATATTTTCCAAACAGTGGGATGGAATATATGGGCGTTCCAGTTACTGTTCTGCTTCTATGCATAAAATAACGTTTTGTTAAAAAAGTGGATCAAGAGTGCATTTTTACGGTGAGTTTTATGGCGCATATCTCCAAATTGGTGTCGTTCCGGAAAGTTATTCCAATTGGATGAGCCTGCTCAGCGGCTACAATTCGTAAATTACAATATGTGCCGTTAAGTAATTAATTAAGATGTTTAAGAAGTTAATTAGTAAACTTTTGTTAAATGTTGGATTATGCATTTCGATTTTTCGTGTAAGCAATGCCCGCCTGTCTGAACAATCCAGCTCAAGGACTAAAATTATGGGATCTGCAACCGGCGATTTTTAAAAATTGCATAAAACTTAAAAATGATCACCCCGTATACCTCGGCTATACAATGAGCCGAAGACAACTACGAACAATACGCCGTTGGTCTCATTCATCTGTGGTCTACTACTATATATTTACAGTGTGGTTCAAGTTACGTGTAACGCCATTTATAACATTGCGAGCGTGTAAAGGCGCTTAACTGACTCTAAGGTATTCGTGAGGTACACTATAAGAATGGTAATGGCACTGAAATCATGCCCTCATCTTCCGCAGCACTGTTTCTCTGAGCAAGTTGGTTGCCTGAAGGCATTTGGCTACCATGACCACATGTTGGTTTCAGTGGCTGAGGCAGAAGTAAGAACGATTAGGAGACAGTGTTCCTGCCAGCACCGACGCGAAGAACCAAAGAAGAAAGAAATGGTAGCGGCAATACCGCGCACTCATCGTGTTTCAAACAACCTTGGCGAAGTATAGCGCAACAGTCGAATACGAAGGTCGTATTTTCCGCTGCCCTGAAGTTAATGTGCAAGTTAGCTAATCCATGCCAAAGAAAGCCACCAGGTTATCGGCAGGGGTATAGATTATACGATTCCGCTTTCCCGCGGAATGTTATATGTCGATCAAACCAGTCGTTGCCTCAATGAGCAGAACCAGCAGACCTTTCGCCGCGTATTGCAAAAAAAAAGGGGGGGGGGGGGCGGAACTCTCTTACGAGGAACCATCGTGGGGCGAGTGGTGCGAAGCACCACGATGGTTCCTCGTAAGAGAGTGTATACGTATAGTGGCTCCTCATCTATACGCGCTCGCGAGCTATAGGTTCTTCTTCCGTTGCATCATTGTAGCGCTGCTTAATCCTGGCTATTCTGGCGCATGACCTAGAAGCAACGCTCACCTTCTTTGGTCGATCCATGTTTGCAGTCCTCACGAGATCAGAAACAGCTGTGGAGAGTAGCGAGTGGCACCCCGTGTACGATCATTGCACCAATGAGTGCGCGCCTTCTCGCCAGGTGTCGGCTAGTTTCGTGGTAGCTGCACCTCTAGCACGTCAAGGGAGCGGAGCTTCGTACTTTGTTGTGGGTTATTTGGCCTTGGTACCCAGAGGACCCAGGACCCGCAGATTATGGTAGGGTTATGTGACTCCTCTTAAGTTAACCCTTAGTACATAGATAATGCAGAAGGGCCATTGTCAAGCTCCTAAGTAAGTTTATCACTTCACACTACTCACAAAACCAAGAAATTGAGTTTTATTTTACATTTTGCTACTTAAATATTGCATGTATCCTAATAATTTTGAATAATATAAACATTATAATAGGTCGAGTTTAAAATGCTTCTAATATTTAGTACATTTTTAAGCAGAAAATTGTGTATTTTTTATTTTTATGTGAACCTTGCGTGACCTTGCGTGAAATGACCTTGCGTGAAATGACCTTGCGTGACCTTGCGTGGCTGAACGTTTCCTACGTAATGCTTGGCATTAAAAGTGCACCTGCACTACAAAATTCAATAGCTATGGTGTTGTAACTCCAATCGCACCCTATGGCCAAGCCTTCTTATCGAGGCGAAAATAATATGTGAAAATAAAGAAAAATGTATCATTGTAGCTACCGTGACGTTGACGGAAAAGGAACTTTATCCGCCGTGGTGGCGTAGTGGCTCTAGTGTTGCGCTCCTAAGCCCGAGGTTGCGGGATTGAATCCCGGCAGTGGCGGCCGTGTTTCGATGGGGCCGAAATGCAAAAACACCCGTGTATCGTGCATTGGATGCGCGTTAAAGAACCCCAGGTGGTCAAAATTAACCCGGAGTCCCGCACTATGGCGTGCCCCATAATCATATCGTGGTTTTGGCACGTAAAACCCGATACTTTTTTAAGGGCACTTTGTATGCTTTGTATGCCACAAGAGTGTAACGCGCATGTTCGGGTATCACCTGTATGACCAGATATCTTTAAGAAATTATGGGGTTTTACATGCCAAAACCACGACATGATTATGAGGAACGCTGTAGTAGGGGACTCCGGAATAATTTCGACCACCTGGGGTTCTTTAACGTGCGCCTAAATCTAAGTACACGGGCGTTTTATCATTTCGTCCCCATCGAAATGCGGCCGCCGTGGCCGGGATTCGATCCCGCGACCTCGTGCTTAGCAGCCCAACACCATAGCCACTAAACTACCACGGCGGGTGCACATTCTTTGACGACATGGTTTTGAATTAAACCCGCTAAAATTATGCGCTATGTGTGCTTCGTCCTTTCTTTTGTCCACGTCCGTTAAACGCATTTACACACTCACAATGCTCAACCATGCACCTCTCCTAATTGCTGTGTTGACCAGGTATAAACCCATTTCCTGGTACTTGTGCAGCGGGCATTGTGCTAGCCACACAGTCGACGAAGAGAGTTCGGAAGGCGTTGGCATGCAAACTATTTTGAGCGCCACTGACGCGCGAATTAATTGGTACAGTCACTAGACAAATGAATGTTATTCACCCTGGACTTTGTTCGTATTACACTTGCAATCAGCGCACATATAACACTTGCATATCTTTATCATCATCATCGCCACCATCATCATTAGCCTATCTATGTAAACTGCAGACTGAAGTCCTCTCTCGGAATCTCAAATTACCCCTGTCTTGCGCCCGCGGACCCCATCTTATGCCTACAGTTTTGCTAATTTCATCACGTCACCTGATTCTCTGCCATCCTCGACTGCGTTTCGCTGCTCTTGGCACCCATTCTGTAGCTCTATTAGACCACCTCCTCCGTACGCATTACATCCTGCCCGGCTTCACCCCCTTTCCCTCCATGTATGTATGTATGTATTATATATATATATATATATATATATATTGTAACGTGGAAAAGAGGAGATAGAAGAGGAGGAGAACGTAGAACTCAGCAGCAGGCACGGCTACATTTCGGTGGCGACATCGTGGCGACCTCTCGTCCATCCTGGTCTTCACCTGTGAATACACATCGATCATCCGTAACAGTTTTTGGTGGAGGTGCGGGGTACCCCCGACCAACACGCAACACGGACAACACGGTTCTCCAACCTCCTTATATGCGTCGAAGCCGCCGAATCGCTGGATTTCCCGCATTACTTCCGGTGTTTCAGATGTCCCACACCGAAACCAACACTCGCACGGAACCAGCGGCATCTTCGACCCAAACGATGGCTAGTCCGTGGCAGCGCCAACATCTGGTAGAGCATCGCACATTGGGAGGAAAGCCCGGCGAGGACGTCCAAGAATGGCTTAACCACTACGAACGGGTGAGCAAGCACTATCGTTGGGACAGCGTAACGCGACACTACAACGTAGTCTTCTTTCTGATGGACACGGCGCTCGTGTGGTTCGATAACCACGAGGAAACTCTGACAACGTGGGATCGTTTCACGTCCAAAAACAAGGAGCGTTTCGGCGATTCAATCGCAAAGAAGAAGCAGGCCGAGCAAACGCTCCTTCAAAGAGCGCAAGTTCCGGGTGAGACGTGCACGACCTACATCGAAAACGTGCTCAAGCTATGCAGGATGGCCAATCCTCGTATGTCAGAGGAGGACAAAGTTGGCCATTTGTTGAAGGGAATCGCGGAGGACGTTTACAACTTCCTCATTGGTAAAGAGAATCTTGATTGGCTCAGTCGCCGACGTAATACGTCATTGTCGTACCTTTGAGGCTCTCAAACTGCGCCGCATAATCCCAAAGTTTGGCCGGCTAGCTAACGTAACAACTGTTGCAAGCATTGAAGACGACATCCCATCAGTCCATCTCGCGACGACCATTAAACAGATTGTTAGAGAGGAGCTATACGTCGTTGCACGGAATTGAACAATGAGGTCCGTGATAGTCAACATTCGTACAATCCTCCACCAGCTCCCCTTTCCATCGCTGCAGCGACTGTCGAGGAGTACCGCTCGAGAAGGCCAATGAGAACGCAACAGAACTACCACCGGGAAACCGGCAACGAGCGTGCTGAGGTATATGCCCGTTGTTCAGCAACGGCCAACTCGGAGCCACGGACATACCCATCTTACCCGAACGTTAGCCGCGAGCCTCCCGTGTGTTATATACCTGTGGTGTCACAGGACACATCTCTCGATTCTGTCGTCAGCGTCGTTGGGCACCGAGGTGGTACGATTCACAGCCAACGTCCTATAAGACTCAACGTCCTAACTTCGACAATTCCTGGCCTTCACGCTCCTTTACTTCGTCGACGACCTTCCCCATCAACAGTCCTCGGCGGAATCACCGCAGCGACTCGCCCGTTTCAGACCACAGTCTCACTCCACCTTCACGTCAACGTCGCTCTCCTTCACCGAGGCGACGTTCATTCTCACCACCGCCGTCGGGAAACTAGACTGCGCGGCCGATGGAGGTGACGTCGCCAGACTCGACACGACACTGATACCTCCACCGGTTACAATGCTGAGAAACAAAGTGGAAGTGACAATTGATGGTATATGTACAATGGCATTGGTGGACACCGGGGCTATGAGATCTGTTATGAGCCTTTCTTTCAAAAACCGGCTTCGACGCAAAGTGATGTTTTCCCTCGACACGCATGCTAAATTCCGCGGAGTAAGCGGTGAAATATTGCGTCGCCTTGGTGTTTGTCCTGTGAATGTGTTATTGGCGGACAAGTGATATTTAACAGAGTTTGTGATTTTGGAACGGTGCACGCACGACGTTATATTAGGGATAGACTTTTTGCAAACCTGAGGGGCTTCAGTCAATTGTGGTGCCGGCGAGCTTTCGATAAATAGCGGAAAACCTGGGGTCGATGCTTGTCAGGATTCGTCATTATCAGACCTCGTGAATCAACAACCCGCTGGAAAAAAACTTTTGCCGTTGCTGAGGGAATGACGCTGCCTCCATGGTCTTTAGCACCGGTGTCTGTCATCGCATCATGTAGAGACGCTTCATTTGACGCCGAGGTACAACCCTTTGGGGACTCTTGTGGGAAGAAAAACCTACTGATACCCAATAGTATTGTATCAGTGAACAATGGTAGCATGTTTTTGTGGACGCTAAATTGTTCTGCCGTCCCTGTGCGTGTTCCCGAACACATGAAGATTGCTGTCTTCGACGACGTCACGTGCTGTTCATCGATGGTCGTCAGGGACGAGGATTCCACTGAAGGACGAGCCACTTGCCCTTACGAGCAGAACATTCTACGCATGGTCAGCAAGTCTTTGTCTTCACGCGAACGGGACACCTTAGTACAACTGATAGCCCAGCATGCTTCCGTGTTCGACTTCTTTCAAGATGAGCACCGTACAACTATCCCATCCTTGCGTGCTCGTCATCACATTGACACAGGATCGGCACATCCTCTTCAGCAAAAGCCCGACCGAGTGTTTTCATCAGAGCGCAAGATTATTGCGGACCAGGTACAGGAGATACTGAGGAAAAATGTCCTTCAAGAATCATCAAGCCCGTGGGCCGCACCTGTCATCCTGGTAAAGAAAAAAGATGGCTCTTGGAGATTTTGTGTTGATTATAGGCGACTAAATGCAATTACCAAGAAGGATGTGTACCCACTCCCGCGAATTGACGACGTAATAGACTGCCTACATTCTGCCTCCTACTTTTCGTGCCTCGATTTGCGTTCAGGCTATTGGCAGATACCTGTGGATCCCGTCGACAAAGAGAAGACCACCTTTGTTACGCCGGACGGTTTATTCGAATTTAACGTTATGCCGTTCGGGCTCTGCAATGCGCCAGCAACGTTCGAGAGATTCATGGACACAATTCTCCGCGGTGTAAAGTGGGAAATATGTCTTTGCTACCTGGATGATGTTATTTTCGGCCGCACTTTTGAGGAGCATAACGAGCGCCTTAGCCTGGTTCTGAAATGCATGGAGAAAGCAGATTTGATTCTCAATCTGGAAAGTGTAGGTTTGGGGAGCGACAGGCATTGGTTCTCGGTCATCTAGTCGACAAAGATGGAGTCAGACCTGACCCCCTCAAGATTGAAGCGGTCAGTGCCTTCCAGCCTCCGCAGTAAGCGCGGGAACTGCGCAGTTTCCTGGGACTCTGTTCTTATTTCCGTCGTTTTGCCCCAAAATTCGCCGACGTTGTCCACCCGTTGACGCGTCTGTTGCAAAAGGATGTATCGTTCGACTGGACATCAGAATGCGAGTCACCGTTCCGTCAACCTAAATTCTTAGTTACGTCAGACCCCATCCTGCGTCATTTTGATCCGTGTTCCCCTACCGAAGTTCATACTGACGCCAGCGGAATAGGCATTAGAGCGGTACTTGTTCAACGGCAAAACGACGCCGAACACGTTGTTGCCTATGCTAGTCGTTGCTTAAGCAATGCTGAGCAAAACAGTCACAGTCACTGAGCAGGAATGCCTTGCAGCTGTTTTTACTGTTCAGAAATTTCTCTGTTACATCTATGGTCACCCATTCAGCGTAGTCACTGATCACCATTCATTATGCTGGCTGGTCAGCCTTCGGGATCCGTCTGGTCGTCTAGCACGGTCGGTGTCACAAAGGAGCGCGTAATCAAAGCGCGCGCCGAGTGTCGCGCAAGCCAGCGAAAGAACACGCCGGTCCCGCGGCAACTTCAACAGAGGGGGAGAGCGCATACGCCTCAAGCAACAACGCTAACAACGGCGCCGAAACGTCTGGAACGAGGTTCGACGAAGCGACGTTAACCGGAGAGAGAGAGAAAGCACACGCGCGCGCCGAGACTCCTTCTCACCCGGCGAGCCGAGAGAGATAACAACAGCGTGAGCGTGCGTGAACAGCATGAGTCATCATCACCCCCCCTCGAGAATGTTCCGAAAGCAGCGGTCGAAGGTACGAGAAAAGAGTAGAAGCTTCCCAAGCTTTGGCCGTGCTACGGAATCACAACTCCGATCGAATGTTCGAGAAGGACCGTCGACGGCTATATAAACGCCGTGCGAGCATTGTCAGTTAGGAATCCAGGAGTCCAGTGAGGAATTCAAGAGTTGAGTCCGCACCGTGAAGTGACGTAACGTGAAGACCAAGCGTCTGCGGAAGAAGGGGATTCCCCGGCAAGCTAGTCAACGAGTTCATCGAGCGTCTGCATTTCCGGAAGAAGTTCCTTCTTCGAGATTTGCTCCCAAGTTACGCCGAGATCGTCTGACTCCAAGACCAACCAGCACGGTGAATACGATTGGACACTTAGTGTTCCTATTTATTTTGTACTTTACGTGTTGGACTCTTGTGCTTGTCGTTATTTTCTGTGATTGTTAATACCCATCTGATTTGTATTGTGTTGTGTCTAGCCTAAGTGTGCAAGTGTGTGTGTAACTGCCTTGTGTGAAGAATATATTTTGTTGTGTTTTGACAACTCTGGGCTCTGACTCGGTCTTTGGACAGCAACCGGCGTTCGCTGGCGCACCAGAGGGCCCACTCTTAATTGTCCTTGCTTTCGTGGGATTATTTTCGGAAGCTGATAAGTCGGCTTTGGAATTTGATCCGGCGTCTGCGCCTCGTTCACCGGGGTCTGTGACAATATTTCTGGCGTCCGCGACAGGACCTTTCTGGTGCTAATTGTGTGTCCGTAGTAGGGAGAAAGAGCCTAGGGTCGTTTACATTGCTATTGTAAACGATTTTGAGTGTTGCACCACGTTTCACTAACTTGTGTGCAGAAAGCAGTTCGATATAGCTGAAATCTAGGCAGATATTTTTTGCACGCGGCTAGATTTTTGAAGGGCATTATGGATCTTGAGAAATTAGTTGCCCTTGGTGAGAAGATGGGTCTTTCCGGAGCGGAACTACGGAAGTGGGTTAGCCAGAAGGAAAAAGAAACTCTAGAAAGAGAGAGAGAAAGGCTAGCGGCCGAAAGGGCCAAAGAGGAAAGAGAAGCGAAAGAGCGACAGATAAAAGAAGAAAGAGAGGCAATGGAGCGAAAAGAACAAAGAGAAGCTGAATTAGCTGAGAGAGAAAGACAGAGACAGCATGAGTTAGAACTCGAACGACTTCGATTGCAGCAGCGTACAGACGCTCCCGCCCAGGCAAGAGTCGATAGCACTGAAAGGGAAGAAACTAGTTTCCGTCTGAACCCAAGCAAACTGCTTGTGGCATTCGATGAAAGAAAAGATGATCTGGATGCTTACTTGCACAGATTTGAGACAGTTGCTAAAAGCCAGAATTGGCCAGAGGATCAATGGGCCACTGCATTGAGTACGTGTTTGAGCGGTGAAGCACTTAGTGTGTACGGTAGGCTGACGCCAACCGATGCCTCTAATTATGGAAGGGTGAAAGCTGCTTTACTGAAAAGATTTAGGTTCACCGTAGAAGGCTTCCGAGATAAGTTTAGGACTGGAAAGCCAGCCGATGGCGAGACTGCCACGCAATTTGCCGCGCGGCTCAGTCACTATTTTGATAGGTGGACCGAACTTTCAGAGACTGCACAGGAGTACGGTGCGCTTAGAGAGCTTCTAATCAAGGAGCAGTTCCTCATCAGTTGCCACCCGAGCCTGTCACTCTATCTGAAAGAAAGGAAAGCTAAAACGCTTCAAGATATGTTGGAATTGGCAGACCAATTTTTGGAAGCACAGGGAGGCACCAATCTCTCCAAGATCAGAAAAGAGGAGCCAGAGGATGCAAAGAAACCGGCATCCGATGAAAGGAGAAACCCTCCGAAGCCTGTTATGAGGTGTTATCTTTGTAACCGACTAGGCCACCATGCTAGCAGTTGTCGGACCAACTTTACGCGCCCCAACGAGGTTAAATGTTTTAAATGTGGGCGAACGGGGCACAAAGTCGATTCATGTCGCAACGGAGTGAAGGAAACTCCCCAAGCATCCTGTGTGTATGCCCCACCAAAACATCAAGAAGAAGACATAAACGACGGCTTTGTAGAACTTCGAGACGGAAAAAGAATTCCGGTCGTTAATGCGGTGATGACACAACGCCCAGAATTTCCCGATAAGGTAATGCCCGTACTTGCCGGAAAATTGGGAGACAAACAAATCACGGTGTTACGAGATTCCGGCACCAGCACAGTGATCGTGCGAAGGGACTTAGTACAAGACGAGGAGCTCACGGGCGAAACCACTTTAGTTTGCCTAGTCGATGGTACGGCTAGGAAGCTTCCTGAAGCCAAGATTGAGGTCGATACCCCCTATTACAGTGGGAATGTCACTGCGCTCTGCATGGACAGCCCACTGTACGACCTAATTCTAGGAAACGTTGAGGGAGTTCGCGCCCCAGACGATCCGAAACCTTTGGAAGAAGAATTGAAGATCGAAACATCGACGATTGAAGAGCCACACGGAAAACCATCAACATCTGACGAAAACACCGCGGCAGCTGTCACCCGAGCTCAAGCAAAGGCTCAGGCAAAACCGTCCCAGCTCCCTTCCAGACCCAATTCCGAAAATAAACCGACCGGGACCCATAACCACGCGAAACACTACTATAGAAAGACCAAGGACAGGAAGTTCAAATTTAAGAACCATTGACCATTAGTGTTAGGTGCAAAGTGTTGTGATGAGTGTGCTGTTTGTTTATGTATCATGTGTTTGTGTTCTGAAACTACCCTGTCGTAGCTTTGTATACTTTTTTTGCTCGTTATATTTCATATGATTGCCTTGTTACGCGAGATATGTATTTTTGTATAGTACAAGTGTAACTGTTACGTGAGAGATGTATTATTGTATAATATAAGTGTACTAGTTACACTAGCGATGTGTTATTGTGTAGTCCAAGCGTACTTGTGTGACTTGTGTTGTACTCGATGTATCGCGAGTGATGTGTGAATTGTGGTGGACTGATTTATGGACTTACGGACTCGTGTGTAGTGGACTTTTGTGCGCGCTTCTTTTGTGTTTCTTTGAATATTATTGCATAATATTCTTAAAGTGGGGGGCAGTGTCACAAAAGAGCGCGTAATCAAAGCGCGCGCCGAGTGTCGCGCAAGCCAGCGAAAGAACACGCCGGTCCCGCGGCAACTTCAACAGAGGGGGAGAGCGCATACGCCTCAAGCAACAACGCTAACAACGGCGCCGAAACGTCTGGAACGAGGTTCGACGAAGCGACGTTAACCGGAGAGAGAGAGAAAGCACACGCGCGCGCCGAGACTCCTTCTCACCCGGCGAGCCGAGAGAGATAACAACAGCGTGAGCGTGCGTGAACAGCATGAGTCATCATCACCCCCCTCGAGAATGTTCCGAAAGCAGCGGTCGAAGGTACGAGAAAAGAGTAGAAGCTTCCCAAGCTTTGGCCGTGCTACGGAATCACAACTCCGATCGAATGTTCGAGAAGGACCGTCGACGGCTATATAAACGCCGTGCGAGCATTGTCAGTTAGGAATCCAGGAGTCCAGTGAGGAATTCAAGAGTTGAGTCCGCACCGTGAAGTGATGTAACGTGAAGACCAAGCGTCTGCGGAAGAAGGGGATTCCCCGGCAAGCTAGTCAACGAGTTCATCGAGCGTCTGCATTTCCGGAAGAAGTTCCTTCTTCGAGATTTGCTCCCAAGTTACGCCGAGATCGTCTGACTCCAAGACCAACCAGCACGGTGAATACGATTGGACACTTAGTGTTCCTATTTATTTTGTACTTTACGTGTTGGACTCTTGTGCTTGTCGTTATTTTCTGTGATTGTTAATACCCATCTGATTTGTATTGTGTTGTGTCTAGCCTAAGTGTGCAAGTGTGTGTGTAACTGCCTTGTGTGAAGAATATATTTTGTTGTGTTTTGACAACTCTGGGCTCTGACTCGGTCTTTGGACAGCAACCGGCGTTCGCTGGCGCACCAGAGGGCCCACTCTTAATTGTCCTTGCTTTCGTGGGATTATTTTCGGAAGCTGATAAGTCGGCTTTGGAATTTGATCCGGCGTCTGCGCCTCGTTCACCGGGGTCTGTGACAGTCGGCCTTGCGACTACAAGAGTACGACTTTGTAGCGAAATACAGAAGTGGCCGCCAGCATGCTGACGACGACTGCCTTTCCCGCTTACCACTGCCAACGGCAAATTCTGAAGAAGACACCTTCGATGACTGTCTGGCCGCTATTGCACCTGAATTTCCGGAGGCAACCATCTTCCAGGAGGATCAACGCAACGACGTCAATCTGGAACCTCTTTTCGTGATAGCGCTGAATCCGAAATCCAGTGGTGGTTTTTCGATATGTGACAACTTGTTTTATAAAACCAACCACTCTGCAAGTGGCGCCCTCTTTATTCTTGTAGTCCCGGAGAGTCTCCGTAGTGCTGTGCTACATGCCATGCATGATGATCCAACATCAGGTCATCTTGGATTCGCCCGTACGCTACAGCGTGTGCAAGAGCGATTTTACTGGCCTCACATGCGTCAAACAACAAAGCAATATGTGGCTAGCTGTGACCAATGCCAATGGTGGAAACGACCTTCAACCGCCCACCAGGTCTTCTGCAGCCGTTGATTCCCCCTCGCGCACCTTTTGAACAAGTTGGCGTGGACCTCCTGGGACCATTCCCACGATCATCGAATATCAATCGATGGATCATCGTTTGTGTAGACCACCTTACACGCTACACAGAGACCGCAGCAGTGCCGTCATATACCGCTGTTTGCGTCGCTGCTTTCTTGTTACATTATGTCGTCCTACGTCATGACCCACCTCGCATGATCATAAGTGTCGCGGTCATCAATGCATGGCCGACGCTGTTGAAAAGCTGTTTCGGCTATGTGGAACACAATTTCGTCACTCAACACCGTACCGTCCGCAAACCAACGGTCTTGTTGAACGCACGAATCGAACTTTGACGAACATGCTATCCATGTATGTGTCCTCTAACCACAAGAACTGGGATGATGTGTTGCCATTCATAACATACGCCCACAAAACTGCGAAGCATGAGACAACGAATTACAGCCCTTTCTATCTGCTTTATACTCGACCGCCGCGGAGCTTCCTTGACACGATTCTGCCGTTTTCTCTGGACGCTGAGGATTCCGTCGCCAAGACACTTTGCCTCGCCGAGGAATCCCGCCGAATAGCCCGCGTCCGCACGTTGGCATCGCAAAACCGCTCGAAGGATCGGTACGATAGATCCCACCAAGCCATTTATTTTGAAAAAGGTGACCTAGTGCTGCTATGGACCCCACAACGCAAGCGCGGCTTGTGCAGCAAGCTCTTGTCACATTATGTGGGCCCGTTCGTTGTTTTCGATCGCCTGAGCAACCTTACTTAGGTGGTTGCACGGGTTTTGTCTACAGATAGGCGTTCCAAGAAAACCCAGCTTGCTCATGTTGCACGCCTTAAGCGCTACTACCCCGCCGAAGAACAGTGACTCTCCCAGTGGGCTTCGTCTGCGAAAGGGGGATTGTAACGTGGCAAAGAGGTGGAGATAGAAGAGGAGGAGAACGAAGAACTCAGCAGCAGCCACAGCTACATTTCGGTGGCGAAATCGTGGCGACCTCTCATCTATCCTGGTCTACATCTGTGTATAAACATCGATCATCCGTAACAATATATATATATATATATATATATATAGTGTAGACCGCTTATAACGTAAGTCGCCGGAGTCGCGAATATCTGCACTATAGGCGGTACCGCACTATAACCAAAACAACGATTTTCAAGCCCTGCACGTATGCAAAACATGTAGACCAAGCATATAGA
This sequence comes from Dermacentor silvarum, assembly GCF_013339745.2. NCBI lineage: Eukaryota > Metazoa > Arthropoda > Arachnida > Ixodida > Ixodidae > Dermacentor > Dermacentor silvarum. Next base: position 304,174,778 of record NC_051154.1, read on the forward strand.
CAGGCTTTGTACCATGGAGCGCACATTGCGATTACGTTTTCGCCCGTGAGCTGGCGAAAACATAATCGCGATGTAGCCGGTGCTCTTCAAGCTCGACAACTTTGCACCGAGTCAAAGCGAAACAACCGTTTGCCGCAACCGCTGCGGAAAAAACCGTGACCGCTATCGACGCGATTATGAACGGCGACTTTGCGGTGCTGAAGGCACGCGCCCGACGCACGCACCGAGTCTGGACGAATTAACTACCATTCGCTGCAACAACTGCAGTCGAAACCGCGGTCGCTATCTATGCGATCATCGATGGCGACGAGGCAGTTTTTTAGGCACGCGGCCGACGCGCGTACCGAGTAAAAACGAAACTATATACTGTTCGCCGCAACCGCTGCGGAGAAAACTGCGGCCGCTATCGACGCGATCGTGGTTGACTACGCAGTTACGAAAGCCCGCGGCCAACGCGGTGTTATGCGCGGCGGTAAATGCGAGAATACATGCTTTAAAGACTCAAATAGGCTCGAAGCATTCCGGCGTCCTGCGTTGCTGTCATTCACGTACGATTTCAACTGATGGCTGTGGCGATGCGGACTCCGCCGCTTCTTTTCGGTCGGACGCTAGCGCCGTTCTTGCTCTTCTGCGTCGCACATTTGCGGCGCTCCTCACTCACCGAGCTCCGAAACTAGTCCGAATTAACCGATGTGCGGCCAAATAAGTCCGAACTAACGAGAGTTTGATTGCATTGAATAATGCGTACGCCGACCGGAACTAGAGGATGAGTCCGAATTAACTTATTTTCCGAATTAACGAGGGTTGACTTAACGAGGTTTTACTGTAGCTCCAAACTAAATTTGCGGAACTCTGCTTAAATTCACAGCGTCGCTGGCGCGATATATCCGCACTTCACGACACGCATCGCGACGGGTGCACAGAAACTGAAGCCGCGTTCAGTGCAATACGCACCGCTGATAAGCAGCCGAGCAAAAGGTTTCTCCATCGCCTAGACAACCTACGCGCGCATTTTTTTCCCGTTCGTTTGTTCCGCAGCTGGTGCTCCTCCTCCGCATCGCCCTCGTTGATCTCCTCTCCCATGGGTGGGCGCACCTCGATGAGAAGCGTGCTCGCTACCGCCCTTGTCGGCGAGATTTTCCCGCGGAAGCCGCATTATAACCGGTATTTCGTCTCACGCGGCTGCACTGTAAGCGGTATGGGTATACATGGAGTGCTATGGGAAAATTAACGGGAGTCTGAAAAGACTGTACTATATCTGGTCCTGCACTATTAGCGGTTACGTCATAAGTGGTCTATACTGTATATATATATATATATATATATATATGACAGCGGCAGCAGCCGTCATCCCGAACCCGGGACGGCAGGCAAGGCAATCTTCGCTTTAAAAACTGGCAACCACTGCGTTCCAAAGTCGTAGAGAAAGCATATGTTTGCAGATGTTTGGCAGACGAGACATGAGAGCTTGTCTTCGCTCGCGAGTTGACAGCCGTATGTATTATACCATTCCACGCATCAACTCATCTTGGACATCCTGCGGGAATCCCCGTCCGTTCCTTCTGTATGAGTAGACGAGGAACACATGCAAGCATGTGGAATGGTTGTGCGTCCGTGTATCGCCTTCATCGCTGCGTCGGCCTCTTCTCAACACGCACCCTCTAGAGTTCCCCCTCCGAAAAGTGTGCAATGTATATACTACTCGTGTAATATTTCATGAAGTGTAATACAAATTGTACATTCCAAGAGACCATCTTGAGCAAAGAATAAGTGAGGAAATAAATAAATAAATAAATCGGCTTTCAACTCAAGGTTTCTTCGTTTAGGTCAAGGTCACGTTTTAGCAGGTAGACACGTAGGCACTGCGTGCGGCCTTTAAATTGAGCTTGCGTGAACTTGACATGAAGACACACCTAAACATAGCATGAAAGCACTACTTCATTTAAATGCCGGCATTCTGTTAAATCTGCAGTTTTTCTGCCTTTTTTTCTTTATCGCATTGGTGTTCCTACGTGTAAAAGTGCACAAAAGGACGTCCCATAGTGCATGACGGAAAGGGGCACTTCCTCCCAGTAAACGAATTTGATCAGCCTAAAATTAGAACAGCAAAGGCGACATTTAAAACGCCTGCAGAAACACATGCTTTCCAACAAATGAAAATGAAAATGAAATAAAATACTTGCACATGTTGGATTACTTGCAAGATGTTACAAATGTGACAAATGAAAAAAGTTAATCTTTTATTGAGAAGTCATGGCGGCAAAAATATTTTAGTAAACAAATGATGTAAATAGTGCCCTTAAAACATTTGGGAGAAGCTATCAAGACCTATCTATTAATAAATAAACCTCATATAAAGTTATTATGCTATTATATTCGTACCAGATGTATAGAGCTATTCGCAAGAATCTAATTAGGTCCCTACAGGGAAATTACGTATGGCTTTCACAGCTTGACTTGAGTATAGGTTCCCGACCAGGGTCCGAGGACTTTCTTTAGCAATAAGGCCCTCCCGAAAGGCACGCCTATCTAAGACACCAAGACAACCGTGGAGTGTCTCTGTTGCAAGTAAAATTTTAGGCATTCAATGAGTATGCGTTCTACAGGACTATCCAGTTGCCACAACGAGCACAGCGAAGACGAACTTTTTCTTGTATGCGATATAAAAGCTCGGCATGTAGGCCACCTCAAGGCATAGACAATGTAAGGGGGTGCCTAGTGCACAATCATTCTTAAGGTTTGGTGAGAAGCTTAACAAAGCGTTTATGGAAGCGTCTAACAAAGCGTCAAGAAAGATGATTTCTCCGCTCATCGGAGCATATCAATCTTTGATAATTTGCGCCTTAGTCCGTGAAGTGTTTCTTTTTCTTCTTTTTTTTGGTGTTCAATGCTGAAAACGCAATAAGTGTAAGAACATTTAAAATTTTCTCTGCAGGAGACATTTTGTCCGCTACCTCATTACTCGTTATCCCGGTATGGCGTAGGCTCCTCTGTAAACGGATTTGGTGGTGAACAGGCTTAGGCCATGAGCTGTCAGTCTGTCTATTTAAGCTCTGCAGAAGTACGTTTTTCTATCCCAGTAATTGGTCCCATGGGACCAGCCTCATGAAAATTAAATTGCCAAATGACTAAATATGACTTGCAGCATCCTCCAGTCATGATCAGGGTTTTACCCTTATCCCTGAAAGATAGAGTATACAATGTGTACTTTAACCACGCTGGTCTCTGCTGGCAGAAAATGCAACACAAGAGAAATTATTATGCTAAATGGCACGTGTAATAGCTTAACTGAACTATTAAGTTGAAACTTGGAGGAAAGCAAAGAAACTTGAGAAGTATGTAAAGCCCGAGTAATAAGGCGAAGAAGCCTCAAGGGTGTGTGTAAGTGTGTGCAAGAGTGTGTGTAGCTGATATTCGAGTTGAGATTAAGAAAAAATATCTTACTTTGGCAATTCATGTAATGCGCATAGCATTAACCGGTGGTCAAGTAAAGAATTGAGGCGCCAATGGAACGAAAGGGCAGTCGAGGATGTCTGGGACTGAAGTGGTATGGATTTGTAACTACAGGGGCCTGTGTGAAAGCCTCTAATTGGAACGCCCTTCCTGTTCTTTTTTTTTAATCTCCGTCACTCTCTTTGGCTTCTTTCCAACCTATATTTCTACCACCCCAGTGCAGGATAACAAACCGGAAACTCGCATCTGGTTAACCTCCCTGCCTTTCTACTCTAGATATCTCACTCTCTCTTGCAAGCATAGGATGGAGGCGATGCACAGACGGCAGAAGTGGAGCTTGCTCTTTGAAGCTTTCGTCCTGCAGCGGACATACGAAAGGCTGATGACTGATAATGAGAAGGAGGATGAAATCCTTGCGAATGCATAACATTGTGCGACTCATAGGCCTATCGTTCGGACGAGAATTCTAGATAACGCAGAAAGACTAGAACGATAATAAACGCGAGATTCAGTAAACATTCAAGCGTGGTGCAGCGCTGATGACGACGAATCGCGGCCGAGCGAAGTGGGCCTGCGCGCCCGGGAAGAAAGCATAGTCGACGGCCTGACGTGGCAACGTTAGTGGCTCATACTTGAGCAGCATGGAGCTCTCGCATGGAGACAGTGCGGTGTAATGCTTTATCGAGCCACGGCCGTTCCTAGAGTTGTGGCCGCGAAGCTCAACGCGCTCCTAAGCTCTATGATGTGCTCCCCAAATTCTTGCTAGAGGAGAGGCTACCTGAACTGGGAGTGCACCGTCACATTTAGTGTATGTCATGAAGCCAGAACTCTGCGCACCTTCGTTCACCACAATGGCTGCGCCTTCGCCAGCCGCGTCGAGTCCTCCCCAAACGACAAAGACACCTCGCCGCCCGCCACTCGCTGTCGCAGCACTAGTAATTATTTTTTTATTATTTGGCTCGTGCACCAACCTATCAAAAACTACTATAGTTGTCCTTTGATGCATGAGCATTCCGTTGCAAAATCCCAACATTTTCAAAGCGATGTGCATGCGTGGTGTGTGCGCTTTTATGATATTCCGGAAACAATTAAACTCGCCCTGAAGAGGGAAGGAATCGTCGGCCGAAACACGCGTGGTCGGAGCATGGTCGTTACGTCTGGGCTTGTAAGTGTCTAGCCGCCGCGCTGGCGCCTTCCTGCTTTCCCACGTAGCTCGTCCTCCAATACGCAGCGCGTGTCATAGAGAAAGGGTGAAGGTTCCGCAGTGAGCACAAACGCACGGACATGCTCGTTCACATTAAACGCTGGAAGCACAGCTCCATCAGCGTTTTTAAGCGTCCGAAATGTCTTCGTTGTCCCAGCGATAGGTTGAAGCACTTGGCGTTCTTTTTGGTGGCGTGATTCGAACGCTGGCCCCGGAGTTGGGCGAGCTGTAACAACATTGAGCTATATGAAGCAGCTGCTGAATGCTATGGATAACATAGCTCAAACTTCTGGTACTGATAAAGATTCAGGTGACAGCTTAACGATGGTTTTCAATGCCGGTTAGAGCAGCGGTGCCAGTAATCCTAAGAGGTTCTCACTTGTAGTTTCCGCTCGTGCAGTATTCCCTTGTGATAGTGCCGCTTCACCCCGACACTGAATGGGCCGAGTGTAGGACTGCTGAGTGCAAAAATACAGTTTTAGAGATGCCATGAGAATAACTTCCCGTAAGAATTTCTACCTGCATGCTGCGGCTGCCATCACCATTAACGAACGAGTACCACACTTTCGCACTTTGTTTACGCGACGTTGAATTCCTATAGCGACGGTGGCTTCTACCGACCACGGCAGAAACTGCTGGTATTTTCGGGGCTTACCTCGTGTTTTGCGTGCTTAATGAGGCCAACGAACGTCATGTATGCTGGACCGGTATTCTGCAACGTTTCATTTCATTTTCCGTTCTTAAATTTTTTATCACCCGTTTGGGAGAGTGGCCGATCCCAGCAATAACGACGACAGCCGGGTCAACAACAAAGGGCTATAATAATTAAAAATAAAAATTTTTTCATTGGAAGATACAGAACATGGTTGCCTTGATCGATTTTATATTGCTTTATACAATGGTTGAGACATCTGGCGAATCTTTCTACAATGGAACTTCCAAAAAAACTGAACACCTGGAGTTCATGCGCTTGCCAGGAAATGTACCTGTCGGGCTCCTTCCTATAGCTATTAAACTCTTCCCGTTTAGCACTGCAACATGGGACCACAGTCGCTTCCGCCGAGGCTGAAGGAAGCCGTATAACTAATGATCGCGTAACTCTCGAATGTAAGTTGGCAAGCAACGCTGTCTCACCCCTGGACAGCTAGCGAGAAAAGCTCCCCGGCTGCCCGCCTCGCACACGACGTGGCACTTAGGGCTCTGCGCCGGCTCGTGTTGACGAAAGGCAAGAGCGCCCTGACACCGCGCCGCGGCCCCCGCGGCAGCCGTGCCAGCGTTGTCCTCGGCAGCAGCTTCCGTGGTCAGGACTCGTTAGGCGCTCCTGAAGCGTCCCTGCAAGCGCCGTGCTATCCCGAGTGATTTGATGGCGCGCCGTGTGTGTGCGCGCGCCGAGCGGCACGCCATGCCGCCTAATGGCCTGTGCGCGCGCCTGCTCGCTTATAGGGAAGTGGGGAGGGAGGGGAGACGCTCCTCAAAGCGCTGCCGTGACCGCAGAACGGCCGCTCAAACACTTGGCCACGGAGATCCATCGAACCAGCGGGAGCCGACCCCGCGGTCTTGTTGTTTCAGCGCTTCGATCTTGTCTGGCAAGAGAACGGGGCTCAGGGGAGACAGTCTTCGAGGGGATTGATTTTGTCGCTTGGTTCCGAATCGCTGCCGCCCGCGCCACACGGCCGCAGTCGCTTCTTGAGCCCACGCCCATGCTGTTTGGTGCCCTTTTGTCGCGCGCTTCCCCCGCAGGGGTCGGCGGTGTGTTTTCTCTCGTGGGCCGGCGCGACAAGCTCTTTCCTCTGCGAACACAGTTTATCGGCGGCCAATCTTTGTCGCAACCGTCAACTGGCAATTGGTACTCCGACCTTTCGGTCTCGCAGTGAACAAGCCACCAATATATATATATATATATATATATTTATATATATCTGCGAGAAGAAAGGAAAACGAGG
>NC_051154.1:304186377-304194156 GCF_013339745.2 Dermacentor silvarum
CGCACATTACTTTTACGGTGCCGATAAAGTAAGGTGGTTCCCGCACCACGCACCAATATTTCTCAGTCGGTGTGGTATCGTTTACTAAACGCTCACTACAAGAGGCCGCCACCAAGCGCTTAGCCGATTGTTCAGTAATAATACCAGATGTGAAATTGAATTTCAAAAGTGGCCTCTTGATGCCAAACAATGCTAAGCCTGAGCGACATTTCTGCTCAATGGACCGGCGCGATTTCATAGTTTGGGAAATAAAAAAATTATTTGCAACAAAAGTTCATTCTGAGAGTTACTTGTTTGCTCTTTCTGTGCGGCATATGTCGCTAGGATCGGAGAAATCTTATTTGACCAAAATGCATGTTGCTATTTGGTGCAAGTTGCCGAAACATAGTTCAACTAGTAGAACAGCGGAGCTCTGACAGAGACTATAGGGACAGTAGGAAACAGTTGGCGGCAGTTAATGGCCGCCAGTCGTGGTAAACTGTTGTCTCCTTGGTTCGCCATGCACACACCAACTGCATGACCTTCCCTTGAACTCAAAAGGCGCTGGGGTGATCTTGTACTACACTGTCGTCTCCAGCAAGAGTGATTTCGAGGAACCATTCCACGCATCGGATTCGTCCTGCGGCCGAATATAGAAAGAGTGAAGTAAGACAATACGAAGCATATGTATGAACGGTTCCCACCCGGTTATACTCGTATTCGTACTCGTATTCGGCAAGTTAGCTTTGATCGGTTATGATGAAAAGTGCAGTGGTGGTGCATACCTGTGTCGTGTTGTTCACGTCACTGACGTAGCAGCGTGACAGGCACATGAAGAGACCCCGACCACCACCCTCCATAACAAGATCTGAAATATGTTGCATTTTAAGAGCCACAGCTGTTCGCAATAGTAAAAGAACATGGTTAGATGGGGTTGATAACACTTCACATCTTTATAATAATTATTTCCTTATTAAATTTCATATACCGAAAGAGCTGTAATCGTCTCAAAGGGCAGTATAAATGGCATCGTTCTGTTGCGACACTAGGTTCACTGATTGACTAATGGAATACAACGGGCCAAAGCCACACTAGAGACGCCGCAGTGGAGTGCTCATATTCTTTACCGTTCACTTAAATCTAATTATACAAGCGTTTTGCATTTGGCTCCCATCGAAATGCGGCCACCATGCAGGGCCGAATCGTAACCGTGTCCTTCTGTTCAGCAGCGGAACGCCGTAGCCGCTGGGCTACCGCAGCAGGTGTCACGTGGTTCACTCGCGGCCTCGCAGCTATATACCGTGGATGGCGTCTTCGACGGGGAGACCGCCGACGACAGAGATGCACGCTGCAGCCCCGCGCCTGTTTCGCCGCTCAGCCCGCAAGACACGGCCGCCTGCAGGCGCGGGGAGAGTGACGCCAATAGAGTTGTCGCGGCCGCCTGAGCGCTGCATCTCCAATCTGCATGCCGAATGAGACTCGGCAGCCGCCGTAGTAGCTGGCTCACGGCCCGGCTGCCAATCATCCCGGCCAGGCCAAAGGTCGGCGACATTCCGAGCACGTCTTTCTCTGTCATCTATCCTCGCCGAGACTCCCCGAGGACTCTGCGAGCGAAACGCCCAAGGATATAAGCGCGGCTCCCCCCCCCCCCCCCCCCCCCCCCCGACGCAGAGGACAAATATCTATAGGAGCTGCTGCAGTCGGAACGGATGTCTCGCTCACGATTCGTGCGGTGGCAACGCGCTAACGAGACCGGGTTTCCTAATGGGTGACAAGAGGTCGCATGGCGGCTAATGCAACTTTGAGTGCCCAAATAAAGTCGGCGCCTGAGACTGACTGACTGACTGACTGAATGACTGAGCGGCTGACTGGATGACTGAGTGGCTGATCGATTTTAATAGTGAGACTATTAAATATTAGGTAGCGGTTTTAATAGTAAAGCTTTTGTTCTTTACCTTAGCTTCAAAAACATGCACATATAAACTGGCAGGACCTGAATAAATTGTTGCGATAATACTACATAATCTTTCCACTGCACTGCCCTTGGCAAGCGGTTATTTTCTAAATTCAATGTAGCGCATACAGCAGATTGTCTTGTCAGTAAATGTTGCAAAGCCACGTTTGCTGGATTTGCTCCCCTAGAACTGAGAAGACTTTGCTTCCGTTCGAATCAAGCCATTCTAAGTTGGCAAAGAAGTATAGCCACATTATGTTTCCGTAGTGTGCTACAGAAAAGCTGGTGTCACGTCATCCAGGAAAGCGTTGAACGTCAAGATCAGAGGCTAACTAAGTGCAGCGGGTTTTCCCGCACAAGTGCTTAAGGCGGTTGCTGAGTGCCTACGTGTAAAGCAAACACAAAACAAAGGAGACCGAAAAACCCGACAAAAACAAAGAAAAAAAATAAAAGTTCATGTGATGCGTTATATTCATAAAGTGTCACACAAATCAAGAAAATTGCGTGGCGGCATGGTGTACTATTTATTTATTTATTTATTTATTTATTTATTTATTTATTTATTTATTTATTTATTTATTTATTTATTTATTTATTTATTTATTTATTTATTGAAAACACTTTCAAGGCCGAAAGGCACTACAGAAAGCAGCGGGAAAAAATGGCAAGACGTGCAACTAACAACAAAATATTACGAGGCATTTTGTAAAGCGATCTTGAACTCGTGGTTTTCCGCTCCGTGTAAGCTGTCAGGACTGTGCACGCGCATTGAAAATGCGGGAAAGAAGAAAGAGGCTTGCAGAACCTAGCATGGAAACCAATACGTTAAGTGCGCGATGCATGTTTTCTACAAAATCCCGTTGACGCGTGGTATGGTCTATATCGGCCGAACCGGCCGATGCGTCAATGACCGGATGCGCGAGCATTGTGCGTTGACCAACTCTCAAGGAGCTGGCTTTTTCACTCTCGTTGGTGTGACTGCGCACCACCTTTTAAAATGTAAAGATTCTTGGCAGAGCCAGGGCGAAAACCGAAAGAAAAATATTTGAGGCGTTTCATATCAGTCAACAAGGGGAAGGAAAATGCATCATCGTTCCTTCTAACTCTCTGAGCGATAAGAGATAGCTTTCCTCAAAGGCTGAGCTTTAAAACTTAAGGAAGTAGAGAGAGATAGAGAAAATTGCGTGTTTATTATTTGAAATATTTTTGTTCCTTGCTAAGATCATTGTGCATGCGCCGGTGGTTTGGTGTTCGAGGGACGGTCAGTTTTTCAAATATATGTAAGTTGCTTGTCAAGCGTTTTGTTGTCTTTCATTTCCTTTGTGTTTGCGTCTCATATTTTTCGCTGGTTGTCTCAAGTATTTGAAAAGTGTGCCGCGTTTCTAAAGCTGGACCCCGAATATTTTGTCATACCACTCACACTTTCTCGCTGGAAATTTCACAAAGCACGCAGGTGATGATTAATGCACTTCGAAGCGCCGGGTTTCGGCAGCTTGCATATACAGGGTGCTTCATCGAACGCTTTCAAACATCCTTAAACATTGCCTGTGTGCCGATAGCACAAGTCTAGTCCCCTGCGCTGTGCTACTCGAAGAGGCGGACATTATTTGCACAAAAATTGAAAGGCATAATCGGCTAATGAAGAAAACAAATCACTGATCAAGTTTAACTTCTTACCTTATGGCACATATGCACTTGAATTCTAGCGGGTGAGACTGCAAGGCATTTCCACTTGAAAAGAATTGTGTGCATGGAACCATTTACGAGATATGCGCAGTCAAACGTGCGGTAAGAATGCACTGTCGTTCACTTACCTTCTTAACAAAACGTTGCTTTGTTCATTGAAGCACAACAGCAACTGGAACGCCAATGCATCTCTGCAAAATTCGGGAACTAATGTATGGAAGCTGGTGTCATCCTGAGAATTCATTTCATGTGAATCCGCCCAGTGAACTCCCCGACTAGAATTTGTAAATTCCAATGTGCCATAAGGTAATTTAGTTCAAATCTAATTAGTGAACTTTTGTTAATTAGTCAACTAGACTAGCTCATGGAGTAGAATTGTGTCATCTGTCCACAGGCAAGTTTTGAAAATTTTTGAAAGTGTTCGCTCAAACACCCGGTATTTTCAAGTTCCGAAGCATTCGTGCAGATCCCGTCGTGTTTTGTAAGTATGATATTGCACTCTCATGCGGCGCACATCACTTCATAATGTGATGCGCTGATTCAGTGGCTGCGGTACTTGCTTAACCTCGAAATTGAGCGAACCACAGGCACAGCGATGTCTTCCTTCTTCTGACTTGGATAGCCTTGTTCGCAACAGTGCAACATAATGGAGAGCTCTATCGCATTGATGGTAAAGTCCATTTGTATATGTGAATATAGTTTTCCAGGCCCTCACGATTGAGCTTGACGAACAAAATAGCGATCCGATTGACTCGATTAATCTACGTCTACCATTGGAGATTGTTGTGGAAAGGGGGTGAAAAGTTGGGTTAAGTGCAACGCGATAACTGTCTCTCAATAGAGGACACCTCAACCGCGTTGCACAGAGGGGAAGTGGGGATTGACAGTTAGAGGAGAGGAATTACCGAGGGATAAAAAAGGAGGGAAACGGCCTGTTAACGTAAGTGTAACGTAAGTCATTGGGCACAAACTCACGAGCCGGTGCAACAGTAAGGAGCGATGTTAGACTGGCTTCGTTGCATGCATACTGTGACTCAAAAATATCAGATATATCTCTTGTATGCACTATTTAGGAAGTCTAAGAAAAATTTATTTAATTTCCACACTATCCCGTGTGGCAACCCTGGCGAAAAAACAACTAAGAAATAATGTATGTAAAATTTATCATATCCTTCTTTATGCTATCATGAGACTGAGTGGCGACATCATGAAAATGCGCTGCGCATACTTAGCCCAACGATTATGTTTGTGTTTTTATGTACAACTTAGGAGGAGCAGGTGGAAGAGGATAGTGCTAGACTACAGACGGATTTAGCCTTGCAAATGCATACCGGCAATCGCACCACCCAAGTGTCTCGTTTTAACTTTTTAAGAGTAAATATGCCACAGAGTTACACGGCAGCGTAAGCGTGTTGCTGATCTCAAACGCGTTAAAGGAGATCAAAAGGCGATCAGACGGAGCAAAGGTAGGATGCCTCTACTCCAACAAGTCCAGTCTTACTACATCAAGCAATGGTGGCTACTAGAAAGTGCTGTTAAAAGTCAGTACTTGCTGGACAAATCGGCCTCGCTCAGGAATTTTAAAGGGAGACCGAACACCTCTCTAATGAAAATGCAATGTCCCTGCTAGAAGACGAAGTCTTCCATGGTGGCGCTCGGAGCCGCTCTACGTTCACTGCGTTACGTCCTTGTATCGAAGTGCGCTGCCATATTTCAGTCATTGTTGTAGAAACCATTCGCACAAATCGTGCGACGCATGATGTCTCCCGGAGTGTCCTTCCGGATGATGTCTCCCGCAGTGTCCTCCCGGAGTGTCCTTCGGCCGCAAGTCCATATAGTATAATGGAGAGCTCAGCTCCAGCGCCTCCGAAGAAGGACTGAGTCTCGGGGCGTTGTTGTTCTGAGTACTCTCAGATCATTTGGGCTTCGTCTGAAAGAAGAAACAGGCTGGAGGCACAGTTGGTCTTTTCAGTCTTTGGAATGACACATAAAATCTCCGGCATTATGCTATTGGAGTGAAACGTACTCCTTTCAGTTTGGTCTTAGGGGGTCACTTGCTAAAACCGCATGTAACGAAAAAGTATTATACAAATGTCACTTATATCTTTGCAACCGTACTACCCACGCGCGTTACTTTGATGCAGTAATGACTGCTTTCCTCTACACAACAATACCAAAGTATTGTTGTGTAGAGAAAAGCAGTCATTACTGCATCATGCCTGCGTCTCGTGTGCAGATGGCGCCATTGTCGCGCCACGCATGATGCAATCGGAGCTAAAGTTACCCTCGCGAGTGGCGTTCGAGTAGGCGTAGCTCGGCAGTACTTTTGTCGATCCGAGCAGGAGTGGTCACGTTTGACAGAGCTCACTATGTCATAGTAGGTATAATTCGTTGAACTCAAACCGGCGCTCATCAGCAGTTATAAAGCCCAAAAGCGTACAGTTTGTTGCAGCAATTTCACGCTTGCTTGGCTATATGACACCCTTGCGTTGACAAGTACGGTCCGCAAATCGCGTCATGAGACTCGGGCAGCAAGACAGAGAGATACTCAACACATTGACTATGGCGGAACGGTGCATGTTTCCATAAGGAGCGCAAGCGCAGGAGCTCCAAACGATGTCGGACATGGTTGGGGCTCCTGCGCTCGCCACAATCTCCAGTGCGGCAGGCTCAAGCGGCGCAGGGAAGTCTCGGGCGCTACCAGTAGGAAGGTCATTTCTGTACCCTAGTGTCCAAACACGCTCTACAAAACAAATGGTCTCGCTATGAATAGGCAGCGAACCGACTCATAAAATTAGACCAGTAGACTCCCACTAAGATATAACACAAGTTAAGCATGCAAGCTTCTAATGCATGATTAAATGTAACTGGTGCATTTGGTTACGTAATTTCTGTACCCTAGTGCACATTCACCCTCTGCAGCAGGCAGAAGACTTCTTTTTATGAACGCCACTGCGGCGGCGTCCCTGATACAGCCTACCCAATTTTTTTTTTTTTTTTTTACACTCCCGATCTATTCGCATATACCTCTTCTTCGCTCTTTTTCTGGTTATTCTTCTTGGCCTTATCCTTCCTCAACCTTTCTCTACCACCGTTTTCCTCTTGCCTCCCCATTTTGTACTCAAGTTCACTCACTTTTCCTCACCTGGACACTTTCGCCACCACCTTTCAGTCTCCGTAATCCGGCGTTCGAATTACCGTTACTCTATTCTGTGCGCAAATGAAGAGAAGCAGGATAGGCGTCAGAGCGACCAATCCGTCCTCTTGCGCCTATTTCACTCATATCTTCGCCCTATGCACCGGCTCTAGTTAGATCAAACGCACGTTTGCGCAAGAATCTACGGTTGCTGCTGTCTGGGTAAACCCCTTTACACGCTGCCCTCCTCTCAGGTGTTATCGTTTCCTGCCTGGTTAGGCTGAAGGGCCCATCTCACAGACGAGACACACTTTCTCTGCTCCTCACCACGCTGCTGAGCGATCTCGTGCCACACGCGGAAACCATTATTCCCCCGCATAGCATTGCACGCACAGGCCTGTGAAAGCAAGTCTCAGATAAATGAAACGTGATGTTAGTTAATAAAGCGAAGCTTTCTTTGCCTCTTCTCCCGACTTTCCGGGCGCTGCTAAGGTCTTGCTCGCACGCGCCGCTGGGTTTCTTCGAACACCCCCAGATGGCGCTCACCTCCGCGCATCCTCAGTGTACTGAAATATCCAGAGAAGAAAGGAGACCGCTATATGTGGCTTTTTTTAGACATGACCGGAGCGTACGACAACGTAGAGCACAGCATTTGTGGGATAATTTGAAAGGGGAAGGTGTAGGCAACGACTGTATACAGCTATTGAGGGAGATTTACCGAGAATATACCGTTTGCGTTAATGGGAAGGGATGAGGAGCGATGATGAAGTTGATATCAACAAGGGACTGAGACAGGGGTGCCCTTTATCCCCGCTGCTGTTTATGATTTAAATGGTAATGATGGAAAGGGCGCTAGAAGGAATCAATATCGGGTTTAACCTCTCATACAAACAACCGGCACAATGGTTGAACAGCAGTTCCAGGTTTATTTTATGCGTACGACATTGTGTTGCTTGCTAACAAGCAGAGTGATATGCAACGTCTGGCTGATATCTGGGGGAGAATGTGAGAATTTAGGATTAAA
>NC_051154.1:304194256-304246756 GCF_013339745.2 Dermacentor silvarum
TCAAATTCAGCTTCTGTGACAGAGATGGGCTTGTTTTTTTTTTCTTTTAAGTGCCCCCTTCTTACCTGAACTGCTCTATAATTCATGTTAAGTGCTCTGCCTCTGCTGTTTCGCAGAACATTCCGGAGTCCATAATTACGAAAAACCCTTCTTGGTCGGCTCTAAAAACATGTACTTATTTTCACAGAGAAAAGTACAAGTGGCTTCGTCAGGTGTTGCACCGCTTCACCATGTATGGGTTTTTTTAGACTTCGGTTCCTATAATGTGTGTGAACTTGCTGAATAAAATATCATTTGTGAGTAAGCACGGTGTTGTGTTTTTCTTCCTTTTTGTGCGTTTTGATTTTGCACTGTTACCAAAAGTAAAACGGACACAATCTATTTAGGGTACCATGCTGGATGTTTGCCCCCCCCCCCCCCCCTCCCCCTTCGCACGCAAGCACAAAGTCGCAAATACCATGTCACCACTTTGGCAACCAGTCCCAGTCCCGTCTCTGAGTCGCTGTTACGTGGGAAGGGGGCATACGTCAACAGTTTAGGGTGACCCTTGCCGTCTGCTGTCTGCCTATTCCACTGTTCGTCAGTGTTTCGCGAACACAAGGTAATCCTTATACAGCGCTGATAACAACGTTCAAGCTCGGTCATTCAGCCAATGTGAGAACGTGACTTCCTATTCCCCTCTTGAAGAGTTAGAAACATTTGACTAAAACGGCAGAAACGCCTAGATGTGACCAAAAACGCTGTGTGCCTCTTTTCTAGGGTTTATGAAAACACAGCTCACTCACGCAGTTTATCATAGATGCAATGAGGGTACTGCTAGGGGCCATAGCACGGAGCTTTTTGAAAAATGGCAAATTGATAAACGCTCGCTTTGGGCATGCGTTATACGAACAGCTTAAAAAGGCTTCCCGATTCCCTGGGGGAGGACCAGAACGGCAAACATTTCATTGAGAGAAAATGGGGCACTTATGGATGCCGTGTACGGTAAGTTTAAGTTTTGTAAGTGAATTATGTGTTTTGAAAAGATTACTAAATACTCGTCTTCGGGCAACTCTTTAGTGTTACAGGAGGCGGGAGTTGCTTTTCCAAGTCTCCTCGTTTAACTATGCGAGGCATGTTGTTTATATAACTCGTGAAGTAGGAAGCATGTTGTTAGTGACGAAGAATAAACATTCTTTCTGTGTACTATCTACAGACTGTTAAACGTCACTTCGAGCGTAGAGTTCATATCATCGTGATCCGTGCACAGTCCCAGAGTCCTAACAAAGCAATGAGACCAGGTTTAAGTTCGGTGAAAATGGGGTGTTGTTAAGGACAATGTACGGCTGATGTTTCCCGTCTGGCTTATTTAGAAGAGTGGCGAATGACTACATAATTCGTCACAGAATGAATAATATGACCTGAGGTGTGTTCCTACCGTGCTTCCATGCTAAATCGCATTAACGTCGACATTCACTGAGACACTGATTCTGCCACATTTATTTTGTGCTTCCTCCATGTGGAAAATGATTGTAGGAGTTATTTGTGGATCCGCCTCGGGCGATTACATGGTTACCGCGAAGTCTGCAGGACCTCGAGAAAACCCGATTAGGCAGTGAAGATGGGACGAAAAAAGAAATCCAAACAGCTATCACTATGCGCACTTAGCTAACAATAATCTTGTGCGACCGGCCCCTAGAAGCCGCACAGTGTTTGAGATTTGGGCTTGCTGATATGTCACCATTAAGGCTTTTTGGTGGCCCCTCTGGTACATGCACGCAGGGAAGAACAAACACACGCATAAGCTCGGGCCTATACGATAGCCACACCCGTCTACATGATTCACACAATTCAGATGCTTACACGATTCATACAACCCGTACAGCCAGCCACTTTGGGCCACAAAGCACACACAAAGTAAGTGTGATAGAGCAGAAGCAATACTTCAAGGAAACAGATTGTTGGAATCGTCTTTGCTGTACGCATACAGTAAAAACTCTACAGGCGCGTCCTACGCCGCTTCCACGGCCACTGACCCTATGTCCGTGCTATCTGACGACGTTATCCGACTCGCATGATAGCAACGCGAGGACGCCATACTGACGCTCGCTGAAGCCTCGCAGTACGCTCAGTCGTTACCACGTGCTGCCACGCGCCATCTCGACGCCGAGCGTTGCCCGATTACCGGCTCTGTCAGGGGTGTCAATTGGCGCCCGACCACGATTCCGACGAGGTCACTTTGAATCGTTACGCCTGCAGTGTGTGCCACGTTCTTCCAAGCAAGACAGTCACGCTTCCCTGTTCGCACGGCTTGTGCGGGCGATGCCAAGCTGGCTGTGTCGTCCGGGGTGGAGGTGGGCGTGTGCCGCGGACGGCGAGCCCTTTCGCAAGGATGAAGCCGGAGGTGCAGTTTCCGGCCAGTAAGAAGCAGGACCTGAAGGTGAAATCCTCCATCTGTCATCGCCTACCAACGAGGTATCAGGCTTGCGTTCTGGGTGTTTGTGTAGTCGCAATGTGCAAATACGGGAGCGTTTTGTGACCAGAAATGTTGTTTATTATAATGCTATATCAGTAAGGGGCGCATAATGAGTCCGATAGTTTCTTGCTTTTACTGCGAACGACGCTTCTGAGCAAAGGAATGGGCTGAGCGTGCCCGTTCCCGGGTGAGCAGAATTCCGGGCTGCGCCGAATGATGCGCAATAGGAAAGAAAAAGGCTTCAGCACAAAAGGTGCGAGGCCTGCATGGGATGAGTACCAAAACAACTGTTTCGCACCGGCTTTCACCAACAATGCAGTATACCACCACGAAACAAGATGCTCGCAGACAGACGAGAGGATGTAAGTAGTGGCCTTCGCGTTCATTTACCGAGGCTTAGAGAGAGAGAGAGAGAAGAAGAAGAAAGGGGATAGGCAGGGAGGTTAACCAGATGGGAAGATCCAGTTTGCTACCCTACGCTGGGGAGAGAGGGGAGGGGGAGGTAAAGTGACAGGAAAATAGAGATAGAGAAAGAAAAGAGCACAGATACACAATCGGTCACAGGTGGCACAGCAAAGAAGCACTCGGCAGCGAGTGTGCGTGCTTCGCTGTACAGGACACGAGAAGCGCGCATGGGCTCGGTTGTAATTTATTGTATTTGAAATGACACATTATCGCACCAATTCCCTCGTCGATTTCTGAGTTGGAGTGTGCAATATCCGCGTACTTACTTTTATTCCCTCCTTTGCACCCGATTTGCCGCCTCTGCTAGTCTCCACTTCTTTTGATGACTCCTGAGTGGCTTCAACAAATAAGGTATAATAACGAAAATAATCCCAATTTAATTGCCGCAATTATACATTAGAAGAACTTTCAGCTGGGCTAGTTGGTAGAGCTTCTTAGTAGCAGCTCCTCAGGCAGGAAAACATGCCTCCATGAAAAAAAAGAGGGACCTTTCTTGGGTGTTTCGTTGTGTGCCAATGCGTGCGTTCATGCGAGAATGTTTCTTGCCCTCTGAAGCTGTTATAGAGATGTTATTAAAGGTTCCATAGCATGCCCTAATTGAGTACCTAGGCTATTAGGACCGGGAGCCCCCAACTTCACACAGCTGCCCCAGCTAGGCGGCTACTTCGTAAAACAGGGATGTGGTGCAGCAGGCAAAGTACAAACTGTTGGTGAACACCAGGTGTACAGTCGGCGATCTTTTTGAGCGCGAACACATGGGGCGCGTGGGCTTTCTGTACTACCAGCGCTGTTACGAGGCGCCTCACAATATCTGTGCATTTGCGCGGCGAGAGTACCTTCCCTTCGCGCGCTTCATGTCAGCGGAGCGCTCGCTTGTCGTCTGCTAGCTGTTTTTCTCTTCGTCTACGGTGACCGCATTATGACTGTAACCAAAAATCCGAGGGAACCTAAGCACGCCTTATAAGTTGTGAACGCGAAAGCATTAATGTCCAATTGAACGCAGCTGAGTGGCCCTTCGCGTTTTGCACGGCAAATACTGTTTTTGAGTTGGCGAGTAAATAGGTGCGGGCTTTCTTTTTTTGTACAGTTTCTACGTTTGCATTTTGGCTGTAGTCTGGCATGATTTGGACGATATTGCTGAGAAATCAAGGACGCCTCATGCCAGCGACGTTCTGCGCGACGAGAGACAGAGGAAGCAGTCGCAGGGGATTAGTTAGCAGGTAATTAGGTAAATACCTAAGGAATTTTTGTTTATTATTCGATTATGCATTTCAATTCTTTTTTTTTTGCAAGTAATGTCCGCATCATCTAGACGACCACCTCATGGACTAGAATTGTGCTATCTGCCACAGGCAATTTTTTAAACTTTCTGAGAGCGTTCGCTGAAACACCCTGTATATAGCTTCCTCCAAGACAGGGGGTCACTATTACATTACGCCCACAAGTATAATACGCATGATTGGAAATAGCCTAGCTACAGACGAACAATGATCTTGGGAACGTCGCCAAAAGATAACATAGTTTCAAGTTTATTAATTCATCGTGTGGAAAACGTGATTGCAAGTTCAACATTGTTATTGTTCTCGAAGCCTACGGCTCCCTTATTGCGGTACGTGTGCAGCAGACGACATGCTCGTTATTGCGTGACGCAATGTGCGCGAAGGTAGAATACTCGCACGCCGGACGCACTGCGCATGCGCACTGCTTTTAGGTGTTCCCGCTAGACTGCGCTGGCAATACGGAAAGCCACGCGCTCCCGTGTTCACGCTCAAAAAGATCGCGACTGTCGAGAGCAAAAGTCTGGTGACCAGAGGTGCAGCTAAAATATTTCTTCTTCTTATCCTAGTATAAAGGCTGAGTTCAAAAGGTGCTGTCTACGTGCGCCTTTCCTAGGTGAACTTGTCTGTGGCGCGAAATGCATTTTTTGAAAAGGGACAGAAGAGAAGAGACAGTGAAGCGCCAACAAGTGTTTTCCTGTGCGCCTGTTTTACGTGCGCCTGTTTGACCAGCGTCATGCATTAATGCAAGTTCACGATGCACGACTGTGCTACAAGAAACCTTTCTTTTTTTTTTGCTGATGCCGTGGTCTCTAGTCTTTTGTTCTTTGTTCTCGACTGTACATGACTCTTCCGGTTAAAACACTGGCCCATTCGAATTTAAGTGTGGCAGCGGATGTATTGTAAGAATTTGTCTGGGTGTATTGCTTGCTTGTACGCGTTGCTTACTGTGGTGCCTAGCAGGAAATAAAAAAAAAGAAATTTCTGCGACAGAACCATGGGGCCACCTGTCACTGGTAAGATGAAAGTATACGCTACGGGCGAAACACAACTCGCGCCTTGTTTGACCGTAGTAAATGTAGACGGCGCCATGCTTCCTTTCTGTGTAACCTATACATATATATATATATATATATATATATATATATATATATATATATATACATATATGTATATACTTCCTAAGAGACGCCGCCATAAGCGACGCACATTGTCCTAATTTATTCTTCACGAAACATGCAAACAGTGCACCCAAATGTGACAATAGATTGTAGGCACCACGAAAGTGTTTTCCTGTGCGAACGTTTAGCGCGAACGACCCAGAGGTTTAGCCGAAAGAGGGAAGTGTCCCCTTCGCTACGGCACCTTCATCGTCATCATCATCATCAGCCTATATTTCAGGTTCACTGCAGGACGAAGGCCTCTCCCTGCGATCTCTAATTACCCCTGTCTTGCGCTAACGTATTGCAACTTGCGCCTGCAAATTTCCTAACTTCATCATCCCATCTGGTTTTCTGCTGACCTCGACTGCGCTTACCTTCTCTTGGTATCCATTCTGTAACCCTAATGGTCCATCGGTTATCCATCTTACGCATTACATGTCCTGCCCAGCTCCATTTCTTCCGCTTAATGTGAACTAGAATATCGGCTATCCCCGTTTGTTCGCTGATCCACACCGCTCTCTTCCTGTCTCTTAACGTTAGTCCTTAGATTTTTCACGATGTTCACCTTAGAGTTCACGATGCACGGCTGTGTTACAAGAAACCTTTCTTTTTTTTTTGCTGATGCCATGGTGTCTAGTCTTGTTCTCGACTGTACATGACTCTTCTTCCGGTTAAAACACTGGCTCATTCGAATTTAAGTGTGGCAGCGGATGCATTGTAAGAATTTGTCTGGGTGTATTGCTAGCTTGTACGCGTTGCTTACGGCAGTGTCGAGCAGAAAAAAAAAGAAATTCCTGCGACAGAACCGTGGGGTCACCTGTAACTGTTAAGGTGAAAGTATACGCTACGGGCGAAACACAACTCGCGCCTTGTTTGACCGTAGTAAATGTAGATGGCGCCATGTTTCCTTTCTCTGTAATAAATATGTATATATATATATATATATATATATATATATATATATAGTAGCTCTATTTTTAGCAATATGTTCACTTCCTGATAGACGCCGCCATAAGCGACGCGCCTCGTCGCAATTCATTCTTAACGAAACAAGCAAACAGTGCACCCAAATGTGACGATAAATTGTACGCACCACGAAAGTCTTTTCCTGTGCGCACGTTTAGAGCAAACGAGAGAGAGGTCTAGCCGAAAGATTGAGGCGACCCCTTCGCAACGGCAACTTCATTTCGATGCAAATGACACAAACGCCATCCAGCGAAAAAGATGTTTATTTGTAGGAGTGTGTATGCTATAAAGCGCTTAGACGATTTTTCGTAGATATATAACGGAATGTCATAGCCTTAGAGAGGCTATGAGATTGCGCTGCTAAGCAGCGGGCCGCGGACCAAATCCCTACCGCTGCAGCCGCACTTCGATGGGGGCGAAATGCAAGGACGCCTGCCTTTAACCCTACTAGCACCAGTAGGTTCCGCTCCTCCATTTTGTTCCACACATGTACTATCGACCAAAACTGTGACAGAAAGCTGAATATCCCGCCAGCCTGAAAACACAGCCTGGTGTTCCCATTTCCAGCCTCTACTGGTATATGCGAACAACATTGTGTTGTACGGTTTTACTGGCTACTTTTAAAGGCTGCTCGGATATTTAGAGTTTTCTGAGATCTCATGGTCCGTAAACTTTTTTAGTCGATAGTACCCTGGCTTTCACTGTCACAGTCCCCACCGCTTGTTTTCCCGGCAAGCACGCTAATCTGCATGGACTCGCTGATCCGCGCGTGCTCTCTCTCTCCTATCACTGGTTCAACTTTGCGCACAATCGATTCTCCATCGAAGACAACTAGACGCTATCTCACGTCGTCGCCTTTGAAAGCTGTTCCTCTCGCAGTGACATGACCTCCACCAGTGCCCCAAAATCACCATTTACTAGCTGTTTATCGGCTTTCCCGCCGCCACATCAGTGTGTGGTGTGGCGGCCCCTTCTTGGTGATAATCACTGACGCGCCTGTCACTGCGCTTCGGCGGGGCGGGCTCGGCTTCCTGCTTTTTTAATACGTTTAGCATTTTTTCTGAACTAACCACAATTTCTTGTGCCTTTCTAACCGTATCCGTGGGCCGATTCCGAAGACAGTGCTAACAAAGCGATAAAAACCACATGATGGTATCCTACCACACGGTGGTATCAGGAATAAGAAGAGCGTTCTTGCATTCTTCTCTCGTGTCTGCTAGTAGTTTTAGGCGCTGTCATTTGAGACGCTGCATGTAGTTGCGGAATGGTCCTTAGGAAGTAGCGCTCGAAGTACCGACTCGCTCTCACGTACGGAGAAGGCACGCTGGTAAGGAGAGTGCCAGCCATAACACATAGTGCAAAATAGTGACACAAATAACAACCTCCCAAAGCATGCTAAATGCATTCTTGGATAGCCACCGGGCTTGATTCGTCATATTTTAACAGCGGAGCTGTTTAACGTCGAGGTCGATCCCTACGGAGCGATGGTGTTCGCAGTTGTGATCATAGTGGAGAGAGGAAATAAAGAAATAAATAAAACAAAATAAACTTTCCTGGAAAGGCGTGTGTCATAACCGGGTAGTCACGATCTGAAGGCGAGCGTCATACACACTGCGCTATACTCCCACGCTTGCAGAACATGCATTTATGGGAACCATTTGGTTGCATTGTACCGACGATTGTAAGACAACTTGCTATGGGCGAGAGAAAAAGAAAATGATACCTACAGAGAGACGCACATGGAAGAGAGAGAGAAAAAGAAATGAGAGAGAGGCGGGATTTGAACCCGGCTACTCATGGTCCGAAGGCGAGCGTCATAACCACTGCGCTATACACCCACGCTTTTTTTTCTTTCATGGTATTTAATACATTAACATGTCATCCAATAAAACATTCACTAATTGTGCATAGTCATAGAAAGGTGGGTACAATGAGTCACACACAGAAAAACAGAAGAAGCACTGTTCCGCTTTAAAAGGGTGGTAAGGCTAAGCACCTCACCAAAATGGGGTACCAGTCCGGTTGAACATCAAGTCCACCATAAACATTCTTTAGGTGCACAGTCATCTGGATGAAATTTACTCTTGTGGGTACAACCGGTTCGGCGTTGCGGTCCATCATTCGCGTCTTCCACAGACTGTGCATTCCCATGAGAAAGAACACGTCGAAAGGTACACTGTCATCATGGGTCGGCAGCAGATATCGCACTGTATGGGGGTTGATTTCAAGGTCTTTCTTTAGAGTCCGTTGGAGGATGTCCCAAAATAGAATGGCATCTTTGCAATCAATAAAACAGTGTTCAATTGTCTCTGGCACATCACAAAGACGAAAATTAACAGAAGTCACAAATATACCCTTTTTCTGTAGCCATGTTTTTACCGGTAAAGTTTCACTATGAAGTTTGTAAAAGAATGTTTTGCAGCATGGGGATATATGCATTTTACGAACTCGTTTTAGTACATCGTGGCCTGGCCATTCAATGTATAGTGATCGGTAAAATGGAGGTGGAAAAAGCATGGACAGTAAATCTTTGTATAACTTTTTACGCGACACGGAGTACAAGTATTCAGTAGAAAACCGAACTGTCAGGAAACGAACCGCCAAATAAACCTCCTGAATGAACCCCAACAAGCATAAAGGCGAAGAAAAATTTGATGAAACAACTAAATCAGGTAAAGCATCAACAAGTGTGACTTGCATGAATGACCGAATTATAGGATGTGAAGGATCGCGAAAAAAGAAGAAACGGGACACTATTTGCCGCACGTAAAGATGCACTAAGCCGAGCCCACCCTCACTAACTGGTCTAAAAACATTGTCTCTCCTCATGGGCTCGAAAGTGGAAGACCATATGAAAGTTGCAAAAATTCGGTGAAAGCGTTGGATGTAGAGCCTGGCACAGTGAATAACTTGCAATACGTAGTAAATTTTAGTTTCTAAAAACTTATTGCAGGCTTCAGCCCTTCCGAAAATAGAAAGTCGGTATGGAACGAATGTCTGAGCGTAACTTTGCAAAGCTGAAACCCGTTCTTTGCAATAGTGCGCGCTTAATTTATATGCGTCTAGCGGCACGCCAAGATACGTTGGCGGAACATGAGTCCACTTAATGCCTGCAAACTGTTCTGGCTTATAACACTAGGAGCCGAACCATAAGCCTAAGCTTTTCGAGGAGTTCATTTGTGCTTCTGATACGCTGCCAAATTTCGCTATTGTAGCTACAACCTTTTCAACACTGGGCTTATCTGTGCAGAAAAACGCTAGATCATCTGCGTAAGCTAACACTTTAACCTCATTACCCAGTATGTTGAAGCCATGGATGGAACTTGACTGAATTACGCTTAAGCATAGTGGTTCCAGGTAAAGGGCGAAGAGTAGTGGGGACATCGGGCATCCTTGTTTTACCGAAGAGCAGATAGCAAGGGGTTTGGGCAGATGGCCATTAATAATTAAACGAGTAGAACAATGGGTGTAGCAAAGCCTAACTCCTTTAAGCACAATGGAGCCAACATTGGCGTGTTCCAGAAGAGAAAATAAATAGGAATGACTGACTCGATCGAAAGCTTTAGCAAGGTCTACTTGGAGCATTGCAAGCTGCTCAGTGGAACCGTAACAGTACTCAAGAAGTGTACGGGCGATATGTATGTTGGTCTGAATTGATCGGCCTCTAATTCCGCACGTCTGATGGGAACCAATGAGAATCGACATCGCAAATTGTAATCTATTAGATAAAACTTTTGCAAAGATTTTATAATCAACGTTTGACAGCATTGATTGGTCTGTAGCTTTCAACAGAACGCAGTTTTTCCTTATCTGAGCTTTTTGGGATTAAAACTGTGTGGTTTTTGCAAAAAGATTGTGGAAGGGCGTCCACCTCTAAACTTGTAATAAATATATCCAATAATATGGAACTGATAATCCCTTTGAACGCTTTGTAAAATTCGCTGGAAAGTCCATCAGGGCCGGGAGTTTTCGATAAAGGCAGCTGATCAATAGCTTGCTCAATTTCTTGAATGGTAACAGTACCACTGATGAATGCACACTCCTCATTCTGTAAAGGTTTTACTAGAGACACAAAACTCTCTAAGACTTTTGCATCATGATCTTCGGGAGGTGCACTGAACAAAGCATTGTAGTAACTTTCAAATTGTGAAATTATGTCATTCGTATTTGTTACAAGACTACCTTTGGAGTAGATTTCCGAAATTACTTTTGAAGTACCGTGACGTCGCTCATCAAGTAAAGCTTGACGTGTTGGCTGTTCAGAGTGCAAAGCACGGCTGTTTCGAGATCGAACTCGCGCACCTCGGTAACGTAGTGCGTCATACTTTTGTAACTCACATTTAATATTTTCCATATCTTCTATGTAAGTGCTTGGCATTTCGCATTCCATCTCGTAAATGCTACTTAGGCTCTTGAGGAGCATTTTTTCTTCATTTTTTCTATAAAATGATTTCACCGACCCAATTTCTATAGCCACTGTGCGAACCTCTTGCTTAAAGAGTTCCCAAGCAGCAAATAATGGCAAGTCTGTAGAAAAACAAGTTGTTAGGGCCATACGCACACGATTGAGAAATTCCTGATCATTTAGGAGCTCAGAGTTAAGTTTCCAGAGTGCCCACTGTGGTCGGAAATTGGTTACAGATTTCTCACCAATTTTTGCGATAACCATACAATGATCTGAGAACGAAACTGGGATAGTACTACAAGACAGTCCTCGGGAGAGGAGTGATGAAGAGACATAAATTCGATCAAGGCGGGCGTAAGAGTGACCTTGAATTCGTGTATAAGAGCAAGAACCCTGTCCCGACGCTCCTATATCAATGAGCCCTGCATTCTCTATCACGTTAGACAAAACTTCACGACTCCTGTCTCGCTGAATGTTAATCCCACTTCGATCACTCGGATCACATACACAATTGAAATCTCCCATTAACACAATGCAGCGTTCACAGTCCAGTAGATTAGACACAGTATCAAATAAAAGAATTCGTTTGACAGCGTCATTAAATGCGTAGAGGTTAACTATTCGCCATGACACACCCTGCAACACAAAATCGCAGTATATGTATCGGCCTTCAGCGTCCACATGGTAACTAAATGCTGAACAAAGTAGGCTCTTTTTCAGAAACAGGAAGCAGCCTGCGGATAAACCAAGGGCGTGTGAAACGCAGACATTATATTAACACAGAAAAGGTCGCAAGGCCCTTTCTGTTTCGTCATCACTCTCAATCTTCGTCTCCTGCACGGCGACGAAGTCGAGGCGATGCCTAGATAAAAGCCGGCGAAGCTGTGCCTGTTTCTGCAAAGACCTAAGGCCCCGTACATTCAAAGTTGCGAAGAGAAGTTGCTGTGTCAGCGCCATGGTGACTAACCACTATACGGACCTAATTATCTATGTGGTCGGTCCTTGAAGGCAACGGTGAGGCTCCCTCCGAACCCCCACCAGGCCTCCTGGACCGTGATCGTCGGCACTTTCCTGAGTGTTTCGATGTCTTGCGGCGACGTGCTTTTCTTGTGGTACTGGTCGTGTCGCTGTCCGTGCTTGTTTCCGATGTGTTTGTCGCACGGCGCTTCGGAATTGATGTATCCGCGTTACTTCGCCTGTCCTCTACCAGCACAGGGCACGTGTCGAGAAGCTTGGGTGAAGCAGATGATTCATTTTCGGCTGCCTCTTTAGCTTGCTGGGCAGGAACTGGCTGTGTGATTACGGGCGCCTCATTGCACTGTTGCTTGGACTGATCATCTGTCGCTTTGCTACCTTCCTTGTCCTTGGGCGGTTGTGCGATGACATTGTCTTTTACATCTAGACGAGACTTGCCAGCACAACTGGTCTCCGCGGCAGAAGGAACATCTCCGGTCGCGTCGAGAACCTCTGTGGCGTCCATTATGTGTTCTTGCACGCATTCGTCAGGAGGTCGTGTCCTATGTCGTAACTTGTCGGCGTATGTTACCACACATTCTTCAGCTGTGTGGCCAAAGCGCCGGCAGTCTTCACAACGTGGAGTTCTGCAGTTGCGACGAATGTGGCCAACCTTGTTACAGCGGAGACAAAGCGGGGGTCTGCCTGGAATCAGTACAAGGCTCTGCACTCCACAGACAGGTAGTAGATGTGGAACGTCACCCACACCTACTCCGTCAGCAAGAGACAACACCACATCACGATTTAGAGTACGCATTTCTTCCATCTCCGATACTCTCCAGCTTTCTGCTGATATATATTTCACTTTCCCGTAAGCCTGGAGTGAATCTCGAATGTAGGCGTCTTCCAAACGCTCAGGTAGCCATAAAAGCTTCATTTTTACTTCCGTGGGCTCAGGGTCCATGACGATGCAGCGTCTTCCTTTCACTGATAAATCCCCGCACGTGACTAGATTTGATTTTGCCATTGGTGACTTGCACGTCACCATCCACACGTGCGACATCTGAAATTGGCCAATGGAACTTATTTCCTTTAGGTCAATAACATTCCGAAGGGCGTCTCTGAAGTCTTGGGCTCTGTACGATCGACCAGCTAAGTCAGCATGCAGGAAAACGGAGTACACAACCAGCTTACCGGTAGGAAGACGAGGTAGCACAATACGGTAGTCATTGCTGCTGGCTGACGCCTGAGCAGCACCTCGGCCAGGGGCCGATAAATCCTTTGGAGCGGAGAACATGAAAAAACGCGACCGTTCGGAACGCCGTCTTCTTCTTTCTCCCCTCTTGTGACCCACCCACGCTATACACCCACGCTTGCAAAGCTCCGCTGTTTCATAAGATTTCAAAAGCGTGGAACTGGCTTAAATTTTTCTCCACTTCACTGTCAGCCTTGTTCGCGGTTCTGGCTTCTAAGTATAGCGAACTTGAAGTCCTATAGCGAGTCTCAACGCCTGTATCGCGAGGTTGGTCACAAGTTCGACATCGACAGTTAAGGGCCGTTTGTTGATGTAAGGCCGCGGAATCCTCCTTTAAGTTTGCAGCTGATAAAGTCAAGCACTCTTCAGAAAAAGCATGAACTGAATATTCCTGGCAGTCATTTGCTGCAAAATGTTTTGTAATATCGTTAGAGCTTGCTGCAAATTGCAGGAAGCACTAGTGAAGTGATATAATTAATATATTGAGAGTACTATCGATACTATCTGCAGGTTTAGAGAAAACTGTCGAGAGTACTGATCACTCAGTTTGCCGACTTTTAGGGGCACGTGAGCTTCGTTTTTTGTGACCCCTATTGAGAGAGCTGCAATTCAGGTGCTCAAGCACGCAGCGGCTTCTTTCTGGGCTTCTGGTTGACTAACTATAACATACCTAAACTATTTGATTTCGTAAACAAACCTATACATGGCCACAGAAGCTCGGTGCCACCGTTATGTG
This sequence comes from Dermacentor silvarum, assembly GCF_013339745.2. Classification (NCBI taxonomy): domain Eukaryota; kingdom Metazoa; phylum Arthropoda; class Arachnida; order Ixodida; family Ixodidae; genus Dermacentor; species Dermacentor silvarum. The sequence goes on from NC_051154.1 coordinate 304,207,933, forward strand.
GGTCCTGAAGCACCCCTCGGACTTTGTGAAATAACATAGTCCGCGGGTAGCTTACGCTGCTGTGAACATCTGAGCCAAGTTTTGCTGTCGTGGGCGGTGCGTGGCGCTCGCAAGCGGACCACTAAGTCACCTTTCTCTCAAACGCTCTCGTTTAAACAGGGGCCATGATCCTCGCTGTCTTCTGTGTGCTTTATTGCGCAATAAAGCACATTCCAATACGCGGCTGCTATTGGTCGCTGCGGTCGGCTACACTGCGGCCGCCGCGGGGTGACGCCACGAGTTCACTGGCTCCTCGCTGTGGACAACCGCGTTTGGCTTACATTTAGTGCGTCGTAGGCACCAAAGTCGGAAGTCGCGGCGTCTACGTTAACATAAAAACTGAAATTTGAACTGTGCGCCCCGGTGACATTTTGAAGGCGGAGCGTTGTGGCCCCACCCCCATTCTGCCGTAGCCTTCGCAGTGCAAGGCATTGAAGAAAGGGGAGTTCAGCGGAGGCCGTGTTTGATTGCCAATAACTCCGCTTATGGTGAACGCATTGAAGTACTTTTTGCGGCAAAGCATTTGTGAAGTAGCCTATTTTCACTTGAAATGTCTTTGTCCACTTCAATAAAAAGTGGTTCAGTTCCCCTTTAACAGCGCAAGTTGTTTCCCAGCGTAGCTTCGAGAGGCGAACAATGCTGTAGGTTTCTATATCTACACGAAATGGTAACGTAAAATGATACCAAAGATACTTTTACCCTTGGAAATTGTGGCTTCTAAAGTCAGCTGCAATCACATTTTTTTTGTCCTCTATGGCAAAAACTCGAAGCAAGATTATTTTCTTAGATACTTCATATCTTCGGTGCAGCTGCCTTACTAGAGAACTCCACGTATATGAAGCGATACATTTTCCCCGGCAACGCATACGAAAGAATGTTTTTAAAATGTTTATGGACATCTAGCTACCAAAATCCATGACATAACATTGATTCCTACAGTGCTTCTGACCTGCAACATATATTGTAAGGCGAAACGTTTTACGCCCCGTGAAACAAAAAAAAGAAATTGGTCAGTTCCACGCTTGTGAAATCTGATGAAACAGCGTCGCTCTGCAAGCGCGGGTGTGTAGCGTAGTGGGAATGACGCTCGCCTTCGGACCGTGAGTACCCGGGTGCAAATCCTGCCTCGCCAAGGAAGTTGATATTTTTTCTTTCTCTTTCTGTCTCTCTCTGTGTCTCTTTTTCTGTTTATTTTTCTCTCTCGCACGCTCTCTCATTTTCTCCTACTCCCGCCCTTAGCAAGTTGTGTTACAACCGACGGTAAAATGCAAACATCATCATCATCATCATTAGAGTATATTTATTTCCACTGAAGGACGAAGGCCTCTTCCTGCGATGTCCAATTACTTCTGCCTTGCGCTAGCTGATTCCAACTTGCGCCTGCAAATTTCCTAACTTCATCACCGCACCATATGTTTCCCATAAATGCATGTTCTGCAAGCGTGGGTTTACTGCGTTTATATAGCCTATGGAGATCTAGAAGATCTAGAATATGCGGTCGTCATGCCGAAAGCCCGCGATATACAAGATCATCCTTACGTGAAAGTGATGCTTATGTAAGAAGTGTGTAAGCTACACAGGAACCTCCGCCATACTGGGTGCACTTCTTTAACAGACGTGTGTTTTCGCGAGCTTTAAGTCTGCAGGTATGTCCGGCGCTGTAATATATTTTCAGTTTTAACACGATAGCGTTTAGGGCCTCGCGTGTCAGAAAATCCGACGTCAGCGTCAACAATGCCGCCCACGGCCGAGAAGGTTATCCCCAACCACGCAGGCCCTCCCAAATATATTTTAACACTATAGTTGCTACCATTTTGTCTTGAATTCTTTACAAAGTTATTCTTCGGAATTTTGAGAGTGACAGCCCACAAACAATTGTCCTGAAACAAGACACCGACAGCGCATGCATTTTATGCTAAAACTTCTCAGGCTGAAATATCGAAGGTGCAAACAATAAAAGAAGGCCTGCCCACGAAAGAGGCCGCGTTTCTATCAGAAAGCGCGCCTTCGTGCTCAGCGTTCACTGCCAGCGTTTCCCGGTAAACATTACGGTTACATAAGCTGCAGTTGCCGGGAAGTGTGAGAAACAGTCAAGGATCTTTGAATGCTATCGCGTTCCACTCTTGAAGGCGAAGCTTAATCGTCCTCCAAATTTTTGTTTTCCATGTAATAAAGAAAAAAGAAGGCAGATACCACGCCCTGTGGGAATCGATGTTATGCGAAGCAGTGTGCGGGGAGCCTGCCAAATTAACGAAACGACCATAAAGGTACTAAGGCGAAGGCGCCTCTTTCATGACCTACATGACACGCATGTCATGACATTCATGTCATGAGTCCTCAGGAGTTCCTTTAGCTACACCTAAGAGACCTAATGTGAAAGTCTTAGTCATGCTCATGACTATGATTTCGTCCATCAATCTTTAGCTTTTTCCTTCACTTAGTACCACATCCGAACCCATTCCATTAGATTTTGATTGCTAATCTTTTTCGCAGAGTCATTGTCATTTTTGCTGAGCCATGCTCATGAATATGATTTTTACCATCAACATTTAGTGTTTTCTTCCCGTAGTGCCCACGTCAGAACCAATTTCAGTAGCTTTTGAGTGTTAATCTTTTTTCGCTGAGTCAGTCATTTTTGCTCAGTCATGCTCATGACTATGAGTTCTACCATCATATCATACCATCATCGTCTTTCCTTCACTTAGTACCGGAGTCAGAACCCGTTTCAGTGGCTTTTGAGTGTTAATCTTTTTCGCTGAGTCATTGTCACTTTTGCTGAGTCATGCTCATGACTGACTTCTACCATCATCCTTTAGTGTTCCCTTCATTTATTACCCACATGCGAACCTATTTCAGTGGTTTTGGAGTGTTAATGCTTTTTCGCAGTCATTGTCATTTTTGCTGAGTCATGCTGATGACTATGACTTATACCAGCATTCTTTAGTGTTTCCTTCACTTAGTACCCACGTCCCAGCCCATATAAATGGTTTTTGAGTGTTAATCTTTTTCGCTGACTCATTGTCATGACCTACATGACACGCATGTCATGAGCTATCAATGATATTCTTCATACACTCCTATCATACTATGAAAATTTTGGTACCTACCAAGTTAACGAAACAACCATGATAGCACCAAGACGTAGACGGCTGTTTCATGACTTACATGAGACGCATGTCATGATATACATGCCATGACATATCATTTATGTATGTCATATACTCTTGTCATAGTATGCCAATTCTGATACATACCAATTTAACGAAACGACCATGAGAGCACAAAGACGTAGGTGGCTAGATAGATAGATACATAGATGGATAGATGAATAGATAGATAGATAGATAGATATATACTGTCAAAGTAGCAAATTATCCCCAAGAAATGCTTCGCATTTTAAAACAAAGTAGTTGTATAGCGCAGTGGTTCTGACGCTCGCCTTCGGACCGTGGGTACCCGGGCTCGAATCCTGCCTCACGAAGAAAGTATATTTCTTCATTTCTCTCGCTCTCTGTCTTTTTCTCTCTCTTTCTCTCTCAACATCTCCTCTCCTATGCGTCGATTTCACTCTCTCCCACCTCGGCGATGCTGCGCACGACGAGACCAACCGAGCGAGGTTTTAATCCGGCGTCCGACGTTAACACCGGATGACGAGATAACTCACTGGGCGACGTGATGACGTCACGTTCCTTGCGCTAGAGCTGCTGCGGCTCTAATGCGGATCGCGCTGCGAAATCCCACGGTGAACAGCCATGGCGTCGGTGGGACGCCGTGGCCCAATCCCAAAATTAGATTAAGGTGGATTAAAGTTGATGAAGGTGGATTACAGTGAATTAACGTTGGTATAAATTAGAGCAAGGTGGATGAAGGTTGAGTTTTAATTTAAAGTTATAACTTAGACAAGTCATCATGTTTTCGCCTTCAAATCACGTAACGATACTTAAGTGACTATCAACTTTTTCTCTCTCCCTTTCTCTCTCTTTAAGGCTTACTGCTGGAATGAACCCCAGGGCTGCGATTTCATCGGCCCTCTGGCGGAGCTTCTGCAACACTACGAGGCGGAATGCGCTTTTCGCGCGTTGCCGTGTCAACAGTGCGGAGAGATCATTGTTGATGCTAAGCTGGCTGCCCACTACATTGGCGGTTGCAGCAAAAGGTCGTCGTGTGCGACACCCCACAAGTTCGCACGACCAGGTGGCGCTCCAATCGTTATTAATGACGTCACTGGGGTTCCGCGCGGAACCTGCGAGCCAGCGAGACGCCTTCGTGAGGCGGGTCGGATCTCGACGCTTCAGCTTCGGGTCAACGAAATCGTGGAGTTGGTCAGCAGCCTGAGCGCCCAGCTGGAAATTATGGAGGAGGACATGAGGAAGCTGGAAGGGGCCAAACAAGCGGCTAACCTTGAGAATGAGAACGGCAAGCGTGGCTAGACTGCAGGCCTCACATCAGCGCACGCTCATTTTGATACAGTGGAGAATGTTCCCGGTCACGAGTAGGTGAGCTGACAATCAGAGCATGTTCTCGCGTCCTACGTAATCAGAGGACGAAGGTAACGACGAACATCTTCCGGAATTTCAAACACTGCGTTGGTGATTCGCTGTTGTGTCTTTGGAGCTGATATTCCCTAAAATTGACAAACTACAGGTCTCGCCAACTTAGTGGTTCCGGCTCCAACAAAAGATAGACAATGGGACTGTAAATACTGGTTGCTCTTGCCTGTTAAGCAGTGCGAAAGTGAATGAAATTATTTATGCAATTATATTAAAAGCTGACGAAATTGAGGTAAACAAATAATCTAATATGTCTAGGTTGCAGTAATGAGACGCCTGAGAGATACGCCGTACAACGTAGATATCCACACAGGTTCATAAGAAACTCTCGATCCCGTGATTGTCCGCAGCAATGGTTTCCCCAACGAGAGCCACCATCACTTTCAAGGCGTGCCACCTAGTGAGATCGGCGGCTGCGGAGCTAGCAGTTATTCGCGCTGCATTTCGTCTCGTTAGCTTAGAACAACCTCGAGCATGGTCAATATTCAGCGACTCGAAGGCAGCGCTGCGCTGTTTGCTACCAGCTGTGCGGCGCGGACCGCATGAACAACTGGTGATCGAGAATAAAGATCTAATGGATACCTTGGCGGAGAAAGTACACCATGTAACATTTCAGTGGCTTCCAAGTCACTGCGAGGCCGTAGGTAGCGAACAAGCTGACAACGCTGCTCGGTTGCCTCATCAAGGTAGCAGAGGAGTCGATACAGTTACAAAGGACAGATGCGCTAGAAAACTTCGAGTGCTCACACGAAATATCACGTTCTGCATGTAGATGGAACATCCAAAGTTTTCAAGGCAACCAGCTGCTGGACACTTCTCCCCACCTTCGCATCCCAGCTGGACACCGCCGAGGAGAGGCTACCCTGCTTTGTCAGCTATGGCTTGGTGTGACCTTTACGAAGTATTGTGTTTTTCAAATCGATTGGGCCGACAACACCTCCTGTGATGACTGTGGTAGCGAGGAAACCCTTCAACATGTTCTTTGCGACTCTGATCGCTACAATATACAGAGGCGATCGATCGCAATCGCGATAACACGCTTTGATCAAAGGCCGTTATCAAAGGAAATCTTTTTAGAGTACCGACATCACAAGCCATCGCGGCTGAGGGCGACAATGGCACTGTTGAAAATTTTCAGGTTAACAGACCTGCAAAAGGCGGCTGTATCCTGAATTGGTGTTCGTTGTGCTATAAGTGCTACTACGGTGTGATAGTCTAGGGTGATAGTGACTGGCTGTGATTGTGTTTCTGTGATCCCTGTCTCGCTAGGCACTTCACCGAAAACCACTGGTGTTGCCTTTTAATATATGTATTTTTTATTTATTAAACGTATTTCTATCTCTCTCTGTCTCCTTCTCTCTCTAATTCCCGATCTCACTTTCTCCAGTGCATGGCAGCAAACCGGATTTCTCCTTCTGGTTTCTTTGCCTGCTTTTCAACTTTCTTCTCTCTCTTGGCTCAGAGTGTATTGGAGCTCAGAGTATAGTAAAGAAAAAGTGGACGTGGGGGAATCGCAAGCGCGAGCATACACACACCGGAGAGAGAGATAGAGAGAGAGAGACGAACTGTGTCTGGTGCCGTCCTTAAGACGTCTGTGCCATTATGAAATGTTAGGTCTCCTACAATGTATTACTGGTATACTCCGTTCAGGTGATATGGTACCTGCCAGTGGTAATATTATCCCATGCTTTCCTCGTATCTCCAAAGTGCGTTCTCTGTGTACCAGTGTATAATAATGCTCTAACAACGTGCGGTATATACAGGGTGTTTCAGTGAACACTTTCCAAAATTCTTCAAGGTTGCCTGTGGCAGATCGCACAATTCTAGTTGATGAGCTGGTCTACTCGACGAGGCGGACATTACTTGCACAAGAAATTGAAATACATACTCGGATGATTAATAAAAATTTACTAATTAAGTTTTAACTAATTACCTGCGATGGCCCATATTGCAATTCACAAATTGTAGCCGTGGAGTTCGCAAGGCGGATCCACTTGGAACGAATTCTCGGGATGACAGCAGTTTCAAGATATTAATTCCCGAAATTTGCGGAGAACTGCATTGGTGTTCCAGTTAGTTTCTTAAGAAAAGGTTGCTTTATGCATTGAAGCACAAAATTAACTGGAACGCCAATGCATTTCTCCGCAAAGTTCGGGAATTAATATCTCGGAACTGGTGTCATCCTGAGAATGAATTCCAAGTGGATCCGCCTTGCGTACTCCATGGCTACAATTTGTTAAATGCAATATGGGTCATCAGGTAATTAGTTAAAAACTTAATTAGAGAATTTTTGCTGATTAGTCGATTATGCATTTCAATTTTTCGTGCAAGTAGTGTTCGCCTCTTCGAGTAGACAAGCTCATTAACTATAATTGGGCTATTTGCCTCAGGCAACTATAAATAAATTTTGAAAGTGTTCGCTGTAACACCCTCTCTCTCTATACGTCATGTTTAGCGTTAGGAAAATGAGTCTTGCTGTGGAATGTCTTCCTGTGTTTCTGGAACTTCATTCCAGGTGGATATGCCTGACAAGCTCACCGGCTACACTTCGTAAATTGCAATATGCGTCGTAGTTAATAATTAAGAAGTTCATTAGAAATTTTGTTAATTAGTGGAATATGTTGTCACATGTAAAGGCCGCCTGTGGCGAGAAAAGAGGACGAAGAAGTTCGCGGAGCGTTCCGAACGGCGCCAGAGCTCGAGGCACGCGAACCGAGGTGTAATCCGCGATGGAGAAGCGACGAAACATCACTATCGACGTGGCTCTTGAGCTGGAAGGTCGCTTCGTCAGCCATGCTCTGACGACGGGAGAGCGGAGGACCCGGCCACGAAGCTCGTGAAGCTGGCAAGGCCCAGGTGTAGCTGTAGTCTTCGGAGACGTCCGGGCGAAGCTCCTTGGACCGGCTGCAGCTGATCACGGTGGTTCCGGTCTTCTTCTCGAGAATCCCTCTTCCTGGGCCAAGCCCGTTCAACTGATAATCACTGTGACACCGGGCCGCCATGCCGATCGACGTAGGGCGAAGAACGCTTCCCGAAGCCTAACCAGGCAAGCGACAAGTCAGCGGCGGCTACCGGAGCTCCAGCCACGTACTCGGCCAGGTCAACGCAACCACGAGTCGTCGGAACTTTCGGCATCAACGACACCCTGAATGAATACGACTTGGACCCGACGAGAGGAACTTCAAGTCGACGGTCCTAAGAGCCCACGGTTTTGCTTTGCGACGCAGTTAGGCCGGGGCCAGGGTAGTCAGACTTTCACGAGTCAGGGCTAAGACTGACTTAGAGACTTTAAGGCGGAGCTAGACTCCGAAACCGAGACGGAGTATTGTTTGTTAGTAGTTTGTAGCTAGTCCGAGTTGTGTATTTTACATTGAGTGAGCATCTTTGTTAAATTATGGCTTTAGTTTTGTGTGCCTCGTGCTTCGCCACGGCCCTGCGTTACGTTCTATCACCGACCATTCAAGCTCTCGAAGCACCGACACCTCACTACCGATGTTCACACTTCGCGCCGGAACTTGATACCACCAGAAGGTTCGCGCCAACGGCCCTGAGCGCCTGCTCATCGTACCAGCCGTACTGCGTTCCACAGTTCTCAAGCAGCTTCATGACGAGCCTACCTCAGGTTATCTTGGTTACTTTGTATCTCTGTGTCACACCTACATATGAGTACCACACGGTGTCACACGCACGTATTAGCTCTGCCTTTATCTCATCGTTTAACGATATGTTGCCAGTTGCAAACTCTGTCCACGACGCAAGCAGCCAACAACGCTTCCTTCCAGTTTCCTCCTGACCATCGACATCCCTACCTAATCATTTCTTCCGCGTTGGGCTAGACATCCTAGGCCCTTTTCCGACAGTAACGTCAGGCAACAAATGTGTAGCCGTCGCACCCGACCATACCACGCGGTACGCGATTACTCAGGCTCTCCCTACAAGCTGGGAAACTAACGTCACCAGCTTTCCTCTTATTAACGCGATAGCGTTAAGGATCCTGTGTCGCAGAAAATCAGGCGTCGGCGTCGGCGTAAGCACCAGCGTCTGGCGGCAATAATCATGCCGAACCACATCATCCCGAACCACCCCGACTGGACGGGCCCTCCGCTAGGCGCAAGGCGTTACTGCATGAAAATTGAATTTTCCAAAGTAAAATCTGTCAGAAAAACCGTAAAGTACCACTTAACCACAACCTAGAAGCGTGATAGCGTCGGATTGTTATTTGACTGTACGAGAAAAAAACTTGATAAGCAGCCTGGAATCTTTGAATGCTATCGCGTTCCACCCTTAAGGCGAAGCTTACGCGTCCTCCATTTCTGATGGTGCTTCGCTGTACTTTAGTTCTAGGCAACATTGAGGGGAATGTTGAAAACTGAGCGTTTCTAAAGATTTATCGGGCCCCATGTCGCAGAAAATACAGTGTCGGTGTCGGCGTCAACGGGGTCCAATATCGCTATCACGTTCCACTCTTAAAGGCGAAGCTTAAGCATACTCCAACTTTTGATTTGTTCTTGAAGCACGGCACTGCCAGGCAGTTTCTTATTAACAGAGGCCGGTCATTTCTATCCAGAGTTGTCGACGATATTCTGCAATCATGTTCTACTCAGCAGATCACCACCGCTTACCACCGAGAGAGAGAGAAACGTGGTGGGAAAGGCAAGGAGGTTAACCCGAAAAGATTCTGGTTTGCTACCCTGCACTGGGGGAAGGGGAAATGAAAGGCGGAAAGAATAAGACAGAGAAAAAGCAGACACTAAAAAAATTCAAGGAATAAAAAGAGGAGGTTGGAAACGTCTGTGAAAACTATAGTCTGTCAGAAAGTCCACTCGATTGAAGAAAACTTCAAGAGTGCCTCGACTGACTTGTTGTGTGACGACTGTGTAGGCCGGTGTTCCAGGACTGTCTGCTCCGAAAGCGGCCGGTCGTCAAGACGTGCCAGCGCGGTCTCGAGTGACTGCCTATGTACGCTGTATTGGGGACAGTGACAAAGTACGTGTTGGATTGTTTCCTCGTCGCCGCAGAGGTCACATGCAGCCCTATCCTCCCATCCGATGCAGAAAGCAAATTACTTCCTAAATGCGACACCAAGGCACAATCGGCAAAGTGCCGTTGTTTTGGGTCGGGATAGTCCAGGTGGAAATCGAAGTCGAAGACAGGGGTCCAGTCGATGCAGACGTGTGTGTTGCAAACTAGGTGTGTTCCACAACGATTGTGTGGCATCGTTTGCAAGCACTCGAAGTTTCGCTGCTGCGTCTGTTCTTGACAGCGGGATTGGTTCCTGTGCGCCGTCTTCATGAGCAGATCGAGCAGCTTCATCGGCATATTCGTTGCCCATTACGCCACAGTGGCTAGGGAGCCACTGAAAGGTGACGTCGTGTACTTGCTCGACGAGGCAATGAAGGAGCTCTCGGAGTTCGAGGACTAGTTGTTCGTAGGGTCCACGACGTAAGGCGGAAAGCAAGCAATGTAGAGCTGCCTTGGAGTCACTGAAAACACTCCATTTGTTAGGTCGTTCATTACGAATTCTGCGAAGTGCGCTACGAAGAGCAGCAAGCTCCACGGCTGTCGATGTCGTCTAGCGTGATGTCTTGAACTTCAAGGTGAAGACTTTCGCAGGAAAAAAACACTGATCCTGTAGAACCTTCCATGGTTGTTCAACCATCAGTGTATAGATGGGTATGATCACTGTATTTTTCGTACAGCATGATCAGCAAAAGTTACTTGAAAGCTGGTGATGAGAGTTCGGCTTTCGTTCGAATTTCAGGCACTGTCAGTCGAACTTGTGGTTGAGCCAAGCACCAAGGAGGAAACAAAACTCTCGTTGCAGCTGTGTAACCTGATGGAAGGTATATACGATAAGGCAGTATCGTCTGACAAAAAGAGGCACGTGGTCGGTCTTCTGGCAGTGAGGCTAGATAGTGGGAAGTGGCGCGAGCAAGGTGCCTGACGTGTGCTCTGAGCGCTTCCATAACAATGCGAATCTTGGCTGGGTAGTCATATGCAATTGCAATGGTTTCTGATGTTGATGTACATCATGGCAACCCTAGACAGACCCTAAGTGCCTGTGCCTGAGCACTTTGGATTGTACGGATGTTAGTTCTACAGGTATTGTTCAGCACTGCCAAGCTGTACCTCAGATACCCGTGAAACAGCGTCCTGTAGAGTTGCATCATCGCGTGTACAGAAGTACCCCAGGATTTTCCTCCAATAAACTTGAAGAGGTGAGAGATGGCTGTCAGGCGCTTCTTCAGGTTGGCGACATGGGGACTCCAACAGAGGCCACGATCGATGATTAACCCTAAGAACCTGTGCGTTCTGACGTAAGGGATATTTGGTCCATCGATGGTTATGGTGTATGGTGTCATTCGTTTCCGGCTAAATGAGATCAATACGCATTTTTCTGGGGAAATCTTGAGGCCTTGTTCAGTAACGTACGTCGCTATCAACACCGCGGATTTTTTGGAGCCTTGCGTGTACTTGAGGACGCGTCACGCCAGATGTCCAGACGCATATGTCATCCGCATATATCGACAACTTCACCGTATTTGGTAGGCATTCTACGAGGGCAATGAGCACAAGATTGAAGAGTGTTGGGCACAACACACCACCCTGTGGTACTCCACGGTGTGTATAGTGTAGAGAAGTTGGGCCGTCTTCAGTATTCACAAATAGAGACCGCATATGTAAATAACTGCGTGTCCAACGCTAAAGCCGACGACCGAGGCCAACCATTTCCAGAGCCTCTAATATAGCCGCATGAAGAACATTGTCATATGCTCTTTTGATGTAGAGGAACATGACGACAGATAATCGCTTACACGCCTTTTGATGTTGAACGTAAGTAACCAAATCGATGGCGTTGTCAATGGAACATCGGTGACGTCGAAAGTCAGCCATTGCGTTTGGATAAACTTCATAGCGTTCCAGGTACCATTCAAGCCTGGCGAGGATCATTCGTCCCATCACCTTCCCAATGCAACTAGCCAGCGCGATTGGGCGGGAGGAAGTAATCTCTAGAGCAGATTTGCCAGGTTTGAGGAGTGGCACCAGGCGGCTGGTCTTCCATTCTTGAGGACTCATTGAAGATGTTCAGCAGGGCACTTCGAGATAGTTAATTCACAGAGGTGGCACAAGGTACGGTAAGAAATACCATCTGGTCCAGGTCACGACGACCGATTACATAGGGCAAGTGCCGCGTCGAGCTCTCGGGTGGTGAACGGCAGATCCATGCGTGAGTCCCGTGTGTCCGGAACGTAGTCAAAGGTAAGGGAACTTGATCCCGCTGACTGGCCGGTAATAATGGCACAGAAATCTTCCGCTACGTGGAGGTCTTGTCGGCGCTGGAAAAGTGCTAGTGCCTTGAATGGAAAGCGTTGTTCCGGAACAGAACGTAGGCCTCTCGCAGTTCTCCATATTTGAGACTGTGGCTAGCGGGGGTCAAGGGACTCACAGTACTTTGTCCATCGCTCGGATTCCACTTTATCTATGCTCTTCTACGCAGTTTATATATACAGTTTATATATAGTTTATCTATACATGCTTTCAATGCATGTGTCTGCAGACCACTGCGTATGGGACGCTGCTTTGCCTTAAGTTACTTTTGTCTATAATTCGTCCCGCCATGATACCACCGGCTACTCGCTGTTTTATGTTTTATGGCGTGAACCAACACTACCGATGGACGCATTACTACCTGTCACGCCGCTTTCACACAAGGAATACGCTAATGACTCAATAACTCCGGTCACCGCGGCGCGCTATATTGCTCGTCAACAGCCCATGACCTCGCAAGCATCCCAGAAGTCTTTGCACGATTTGGGCCACACAGAAACTGCTATAATCCTCATTGCTCCCTCGTATTGTTACGGACTCGTCTCGGAGAAAAGCTCTTGTCTCGCTACGATGGCTCCTACCGCGTTTTGCGTCAGATAACACCAGTGACCTATGAGATTGCCCCGTAATATATCTAAGCTGGCGTCATACCGCCCTAACACGGACATTGCTCACGTCGTGTGACTTAAGCCGTATGTGCCGGCCCACGATGTCGCATCCTAACGTGCTCCGCGTCGGTGCTCCTAGCTCGGAGGGTAATGTCACGGAGATGAAGACAAACACAATTTGGTGTCTTGGTCAGATGAGGAAGAATTCGAGAAGCCACTCGGATGCCACCTTCGTTGATTCTTGCGACTTTGTCCGCTTGTAATTTGCAAATAGTTGCAAATAGGAATTTTTCGTAGCAACATAATCAAGGTCCCTTAGTTTCCATGAACTTTACAAATTGATTATCTGGAGAAAATAAAGGGGTCGTGGACTAAATGTCTTTTGCATCTATTGCTGAGATCTATTAACAACTGTGCTAATTGGTTCTTCTTTCTGGGGTTTTACGTGCCAAAACCAGTTCTGATTATGAGGCACAGTTATGAGCAATGTGCTAATTGGTAGCCATAATGTCTTGATTTCTTCCTTGAGTGCTACAAACGATGGGGTAAAGCACATGCACGGACATATTTAAATGTTTTGCTTTTATATGAGTGAGCACACAGCCCCGTATTGAACTGCACCAATGTTCCAGCACAAATTTTGATCATTTTTTGTAATGATTTAAACCTAACGTAAGATTTGGTGACATAGCTCTGTGGTATGCTAGCGAATGATGATGCGCTGGTCAGTTCTCGTTGAAGACATAAGGGCGTGTGAAGGCATCACTGTGTGAAAATCGACCTCTTTGTAAAATATAAATTTGTGTTGCCACAGTTTGAAAACCTAATTTACAGTTAAGAAATGATTACCTCTTGTTCCCCAAATGCTTATAAGGTGGATGATGCATGGAAGCATTTGTCAGCACTCCATACATTTATGAGTCGTCCAGACAACACACGGCATATACGAGTAGTTACGCCACTGTTCTGGCGATGAACAAGTGGTGGAGTCCTCCAATTTCTCGTAATTTCTCATAATTGGTGCTGACAAAGTGCGGTGACGGCATGGATGGGCTCAACATCTGTTCCTCACAGAAGCTAAATTTTCGGCGAAATCGCCTCGGCCGCCAGACCGGACACCACAGGGCACAGTGTTATCTCCTGTTCAATATCACCGTTATAGGTCTTCCGCCATTCCTCGAGAACATCCCGGGGATCTGGCATAGCCTATACACGGACGACGTTACCATTTGGCTGTCCACGGGGCCAATCGGTGCAATAGATAGCCGCAAGCAGACGTGGTGAGCGACTATGCTAAGTCATTCGGCTTCAGCTGAGCCCCCATAAAGTCGGAGCTACTCCTGGCGTCACCGCGAGAGAATCACGCACCCGACTCGCGCACTATCATCATACAGCTGGAGCGACGCACCACTGTCCGTCTCAGAGCAGGACAACACTTTGAATGGGTTTCCAGTTGGATCACAGCAACACAATATTAACTAACCAGCTTAAGAATACAACAGCCCAAGTCACCCACATCATCCGGCGAATAGCAACCAAGACAAGATCGAGGCATGGGGGAGGCGAACACGCTTCGGCATTTCCGAGCCTTCGTCGTGTCTCGAATGAATTCCGCTGCCCCGTACGCTCTACTCTATGCGATGAAATTCAAGAAAATTGACATAAAGATCAGAGAGGCATCTAAGTAGGTGATGAGTCTGGCAATAAGTACGTCCACACAACACCTACTCTGGCTTGCAGTGCACAATGCGGCCGAGGAGCTGATCGAGGCACATCTGTCCAGTCAGCGTACAAGGTTGGTGGTCAGGGAAACGGGGAGGTCCACCCTCTCTCGTCTGGGGCTATTTTCCCCGTGCAGGCACCCGTCGCCTCAGTCTGTAACCTTACTCCGTGCCATCCGGAGCAACATCACCGTACCTCCCCTACCTCGGAACATGCACCCAGTGCACCACGTGCAGTGAAGGCAGACCCGAGGCCGGGCCGTACACAAGCAATACGGGAGTCAACCCTCTACAGCCTATACAGCCTTTTCCCGTATGAGCAGCCATAACAGCCACCGCTATCGTCAATAAAGAACATCGCAGTAGCATTTCATTCCACCGAAACAATCCCATCCAAGCCCAGGAAGCGGCCATAGCCATCGAGCTCTCTGAAACAGAGGTTAAAGTCATAGTGACCGACTCTCAAAAGGCGTGTCGCAGCTTCGCTAGCAGCATATTTCATATCAATATGCTCAGAATCACCAATCAAAAGTCGCCAACGAGACCAGTCATGATCATCTGTGTGCCAGCCCCCCACGGCATTCCTGTCAACGAGATCGCCAACCTCGTTGCTCGAGATTCAACCCGCTGAGGCGACGCCAAGGAATCCGAGTCCGAGCGCATACACCCTGTAGTCTCGTACCAAGAAATCACAAAGCATTACAAGCTAACCTGCAGAACATACTTTGCCACGCAAGTCACTACTGTTGCGGCTTGGGGTAACGTTTGGGCCAGGAATCCTCCAGGCACAAGGATTAGTACCGCCGGGAGTAGGGAGTGAAAGTAAAAGGGTTCAGTTTACATATTATCACTGGCTCCAGATGTAGGAGCCCATTACTTGTAGGAGCACTTGAAATGTCTGCGCTCACTACATGTTTGAGCACACAGATGTAAGCACAAGTCAGGACACCCTCACGGCACCAAAATTGCAATATTAAAACAGTCGTCTTCCCTAGGCGACAAGAGTTGGGAATCTGATGACTGCATCTAGGCAATCAAAATCGCCGAACCGTTCGCGAACGATTCGGGGAACGGTTCGGCGAATGGTTCGTTCGCACAATCCCAGGCATGTCTTACCAATTTTTATAGCAGTGGTGTTGGTGTTTTATGGGAACATTTTAGGAGCATGTGCCAGTATTGCCTCGATAAGTTTGTCCCGAACAAACGAAAGAAAGTACACAAGGAAACGCCGTGGATGACGCGAGACATCATCCATTTAAAACGGAAAGTGAAAAGATTAAAAAAGAACCGCGCACCACTTAACCTCATAGCACAATCCAACGGAAGCCGTGCAAGTGCATCGCATCATTTAAAGAAACATTATTTCAGTACAATGCTACCAAGCTTTCACAAAACCAACCCAACTAAATTTTCGAACTACTTAAGTAAGAAAAAGCAGCCAGTTTCACATATTTCAGCTGTCGGCGTTATTATTAACGAACAAAGAGGCATTGCCGAACAATTCAATATATACTTCAACAGTGTATTTTATGCTGCAACTGATGACCTTCCTGTGGCCACAGACACTGCAATTACCCATTCTTTAAATATTATTAGTTACCCTGCAGTGCTCTCAATGCTACTTAACTTGAGAACTAAGACTTCTTCTGGACCCGATAACATACCAAATGGTTTTCTTCGCCGATATGCCAAACCTCCCGCAAAGTACCTTGTCATCATATTTCATGCTTCCTTGTGGAGTTCGAGTTTGCCGAAGGACTGGAGGGCAGCCCGTGTAGTGCCCATTTTCAAAAAAGGCGACCGACTACTTTTAGAAAACTGTCGCCCGATCTCATTAACGTCAATCTGCTGTAATAATTGAGCAAGTTGTCGTGTATACCCTGTTGTAGAATACATGCTGAATGAGGTTCCAGGCAAACGTAAGCGTCGACGCGCGATGCCCAGACGAACCTCGTTCTCTTCTCCAGTCGCCTTGCTATGCCACACCATGTGGCATTACCCCCTCTTCAAAAAAAAAATAAAGAAAAAGAAGGAAAACATACACAGGCTTGACGTGAGAGCGCCGAGATGGCTTAGGACGAAAACAGGCTGTAGTCACAATCACTTTGGTGTGCGATATAGTCAGAAGGCACTGAGGGACGACAAACAGCCAGATCTAACCTAAGTGGCTGAAAACGTCGGATATTAGGAGCTATAGTACGGTTTCAACCGCACAACGTGCAAAATCTCAGATTGCGGTTGTCGACGTCGGGGAGGCTGGCTTCCGTCAGGAAGGACTTCGTAATTCACGTGACTAATTCGCTGCAACACTCTGTAAGGTCCGAAGTAGCGACTCAAAACTTCTCAGTCGTTTTCGGCGCACGGAAGTACAGACCAAGACTTGATCACCAGGGTGGAACTCGACTTGTCGATGGCGGAGATTGTAACGGTGCGCATCGATGCTCTGTTGTTTCTTTATGTGCCCTCGGGCAAGCTGACGGGCTTCTTCCGCGCGTGGCACAAAAATTTCGGCATCTTGGGCGAGATTCAGATGATCAATATTGTCGCACGGCAGCATTGCTTCTAACATAGTCTGCACTTCACGACCGTAAACGAGGTAAAACGGTGTGAAGCGTGTTGTTTCTTGCGTAGCAGTGTTATAGGCAAACGTTACGTAAGGGAGTATTTCGTCCCACGTCTTGTGCTGCACGTCTACGTACATAAACAGCATGTCAGTCATCGTTTTGTTCAGTCGTTCGGTCAAGCCGTTTGTCTGCGGATGATAGGCAGTTGTGCAGCTAAGTTTAAAAACGTCTTCAATGAGCTGTGCTGTAAAGGCTTTTCCTCGGTCTGTGATGACGTGCGATGGGGCGCCATGCCGTAGGACGATGCTCTGTATGAAAAACTGGGCAACCTCGGAAGCTGTGCCTCGAGGCAGGGCCTTTGTCTCAGCATACCGCGTTAAATAATCTGTGGCGACAATTATCCATCTCTTGCCAGAAGATGACAGTGGAAACGGACCCAGAAGATCCATGCCGACCTTGACGAAAGGTTTGCCAGGTGCGTCACTCGGATTCAGCAATCCCGCAGGCTTCACAGCTGGCGACTTGCGGCGCTGGCATTCACGGCAGGCTTGGACGTACCGCTTAACACACTCGGCAAGTCTGGGCCAGTAGTAGGATTTGCGCACTCTATCAAGCGTTCGCGTAAAACCCAAATGGCCAGACGGAGGCTCGTCATGACAGGCGAACAAAACTTCAGCACGGAGGTCTGCTGGAACGACCAAAAGGTAGGTCTTGTTGGTGGCAGCAGAGTTGTTATACAAGGTGCCATGTCGTAAACAAAAAAAAAAATGTCACAGTTTCGCCCTAAGGGCGAAGCAATGAATGCGATAGCAACACAGCAATGTCATACGAAGGTGAGCGGCTTTGGTCGCAATATGAATTGTAGCAAACATGAGCTGATTAAGTAAGCACGTGTGCTGCGGCGTAAGTAGACCGACATGAAGAGAGACTCGATGACCACGAGAAGGCGCGTGTGAAACGGTGGTGTTGATGAGAAGCGCTTCCCGTGGGGAGGGCGTGCGAAGGGACACACCTGTAGCGCTGCACTGCCGATCCGGGCAGCATTACATGTGTAGCGTGCGTTGGAAAATGTGGCCCGACTATTACTAACTGAATGAACAAGCGTGGTGTGAGCTCGCACAAACAAACATGAATAGATCACACTGAATGACTGCAGACAACGACTGTCAAAACGCTGGCAGCAAGCGCATACGCTGCAGCGGGCGAAGGTACGTGCGGTCTATCGCTTCAACAGAAACTGAGCGGCGAATGCACAGTGCATAAAGGTCAGAGCCGTTTGGAGATAAGAGACGGTGCGGGCGAGCGACGAGCGCGGTTGTTGGCAGAATAGAAATGCCCCCCCCCCTCCCACTCCCTCCGGCGCTGGCTTCCCGCTTCCTTGCTTGCGCTTCCTTGCTTGATTGAGTGCGTTCGCTCTCCGTGATAGCGCGCGTCCCCGCACGCTTCCGCTCGGGCATACGGCGCGCGGCGAAGATTTTATCTATACAGAACCTCACGGCGACGGCAGAAATCCGGTTGAAGTGTCCATATAATTGAATCGCAATAAAAGACAACAATACTCAAGCGATATGCCGTGGTACTGATGGGTTTCGTGCTTCAAGATGTTCGAATATAGGCCGTAGTGCGTCATCTGCGCGTTGCCGTGTGGACAAGTCAGTAATGGTTGCGGCCCAAAGGAAAGCGCCGTCCTCCTCAATGTCTTGGTGGGTAGTGTCAATGGGAGCGCGCGAGAGTGCGTCAGCGTTTTCGTGTATGCGGCCCGACTTGTACACGATGTCACGTTGGACTCCTGCAAACGTAGACTCCACCGTGCCAGTCGTCCAGAAGGGTACGGCAGATTTGCAAGCCAGCATAACTAGTTATGATCGGTTAAAACTTTGAACGGGCGGCCGTAGAAATAAAGTCGAAATTTGGCCAGCGCCCATACGACGGCAAGACACTCTTTCTCCGTGATGGTGTAGTTGGTCTCTGCACGCGACAGCGTGCGACTTGCGTATGCGATCACTCTTTCAATACCTTCCTGCCGTTGTGCAAGCACCGCACCAAGACCAACGTTACTGGCGTCTGTATGCACTTCCGTGTCCACGTCCTCGTCAAAGTGGGGTAAAACTGGTGCTGACACCAGACGCTGTCGAAGCTCGATGAAAGTAGTCTCTTGCTCTGCAGCCCAGATGCATCGTTCCTCGTGAGGCGATTCAGCGGCTCCGCCATATTCGAAAAAGTTTCGAAGAAACGCCGGTAGTATATGCGCAAAGGCCCAGGAAGCGTTGGACACCCTTTTTGTCGGTCGGTGTAGGAAACGGGGCTACAGCGGCAATTTTCGCGGGATCGGGGCTCACGCCTTCCGCGCTGACCACGTGTCCCAGAAACATCAGCTTCTTGTAGCCGAAATGACACTTCTGAGGCTTAAGGGTGAGGTTAGCCGATGGGATGGCTTCGAGAATCTGCCGCAGTTGTTTCACGTGGTAGTCAAATGTCGCCGAAAAAACAACCACGTCGTCCAGGTAGACGAGGCAGCTTTGCCACTTCAGACCAGCGAGAACGGTGTCCATAATTCGCGGGAAAGTTGCTGGTGCCGAACAGATACCGACAGGAAGTAGTCTGAATTCGTAAAGGCCATCTGGAGTGACGAAAGCAGTTTTTTCGCGGTCTCGCTCATCTACCTCAATTTGCCAGTAACCGCTCTTGAGATCTAGACACGAAAAATGCTTATCTCGCCGCAACCTGTCTGAAGAGTCATCGATACGCGGTACTGGGTACACGTTCTTCTTGGTAACATCGTTCAGGCGTCGATAATCAACACAGAAACGAAGCGTTCCGTCTTTTTTCTTGACCAGAATGACCGGGGAGGACCACGGACTGTGCGAAGGCTGAATGACACCATCATCTAGCATCTCCTTGACTTGGGCTTGAATTGCCTCACGTTCTTTCGGCGAGACACGATAAGGCTGTTGTTTGATGGGGCTTGCGTCGTCGGATGTCGTTATTCGGTGCTTCGTGATTGGCGTTAGGCCCACCTTACTAGACCGAGCGAAGCAAGCGCGGAATTCATTCAAGAGGTTTTGGTCATCCATAAGCTCAGAGTTTACATCGATGTCTCTGAGCGAAACGTCGTCTGTGTCCACTTCAGAAGCAAAACACTCGACCATCTCCGTTGATGATTCCGCGTAGGCGACGGCAGTGCCACGAAAAATGTGCCGATGCTCAAAAGTGAAGTTGATAACGAGGACCGCTGTCTGGCTATCACGAAGTTCCACAAGGCTTCGCGCTACAAAAGTACATTGGGTCAGCAGCATAGAAATGTTGCCTTCTACAATGGCTTCACCGTCTTGTAGCTCGTCGGACTTGACCGGAACCTTAACTCTCGCACGCGGCGGTATGGTGATGCTGTCGTCCGAAACGCGAAGTGCGGATCTGCGTCCAATGGCGTCGGTCTGTGCTGTTGACCTTTGTGTCCAGAAAGTGATGCAGCGCTCGCGGAGGTCAATAATGGCCCCATATTCCCTGAGAAAGTCCATCCCAAGAATTACATCGCGGGAACACTCGCGTAGAACCAGCCAAGTGGCGAGAAAACCAGCACCGCGAATTTCTACTCTGGCGGTGCATACCCTTACAAAAAAAATTGTTGAAAAGTTGTTGAAAAGTCATTGGTCAATGTCAACAAATGGCATTGAAAGCACATTGAGGCTTTGTTGAAACATTATTGAGGAAATTGTTGACAGGTGTTGAAAATTGGCCCGCGACATTTTGTTGAAACATCATTGGGTCGTTCCAATTTGAGAAGTCATTGATGGATTGTTGAAACCATGTTGAATTCCAATATTGAAAGCCCATTGAAGAACTGTTGAAGATGTGTTGAATGTCAATATTGAAAACCTGTTGAGACATTGTTGAAATATGTTGAATGCCAATATTGAAACCCCATTGACATAATGTTGGAACTGTGTTGAATGTCAATATTGAAACCCCATTGAAATATTATTGGAGCAGTATTTAATATCAATATTGAAACCCCATTGAGATATTATTGAAGCATTGTTGAACATCAATATTGAAACCCCATTGAAGTATTATTGGATGAGTGTTAAACGTCAATATTGCTTGATGGAGGCAAAAGGTGCTACATATCAGAAACAGGACACAAGAGGAAAAACACAGACAACACACACGTTAAGCACCAAACGTGTGTGTTGTCTGAGTTCTTCCTCTTGCGTCCTGTTTCTGATTCACTATGCCTTTTGCCTCCATTATATTATACCAACAAGCCCAACGTGCAATGTTAGTCAATCATGCAACAACATTTAAATATTATTGGAGCAGTGCTGAACGTCACTATTGAAATCACTTGAGAGCCCACTGAAATATGCTGTTTGGTGAATAGTGTTGAAAACTGCACTAGACTTTTCTTTAAATACCGCTGAGCTACGTTGAGTCTCATGGCATTACCATTGATGCCATCCATATTGATGTGGTCCTTGCATACTAGAGGACAGGGGCAAACTCAGGCACTTCTTTATTGAAGACCTGGGTCACCCAGGGATCAAAACCACTTTTAGATATAGCCTGTTATAAAACATATTATAGAGCTGCTAGCAGAACCATTAAGCCAGTTTTCGAATTGGCTTAACACACAAAATCAATACTCCTTCACAAAATCAACAGCTCAATATTGATATGGACAAAAAGCATTTTTTTCTAGCTGAATTGTTTATTGAAGCCAAACATTTGTTAACTGTACAGCCATGTGTGCCTTGAGATCAAAAAATTCCTAACGCAATCTACAAACTGCCAGCAGCTTGATACAATAAGGAAATTGAATACTGAGAGATGTAAAGTTTGCATGGCCCTAAAGTAAAACATTTCTCAAAATTGAAATAAATAGAAAATAAATATTATACAAGCATTACAGTAAATACCATTTAAAATGTACTTGATTTCTCTATTTGGTAGCCAGTAACTTAATAATCATGGCACAATCTGCATGAGCCCACTGAGACTCTTATTTATTGGTTAAATGGTGTGCCCATTTTACTAAACGTTATCTACCTCTGAAACGACATGGTAATTACAATAACTTGTGCCATGGGAGCAGTTTATTGTGCTGCATTGCTTGTTGCACGATCCAGTTGCGTTTTCTGCCATGATTACTAGGTTCCTGGACAGGTCATTACATACCAAGCGATTTATTCACTTTGACTACTTAAGATTTTTATCTGATACTGTGGCCATTAGTTACCTGCTGGAAGACTTAAATGGAACTGGCATGAGGAATTTTTTTTAAAATTTTTGAGTGCCGCAAAACAAGTTAGAATGAAAGAATTTGCAAGAAATCAGATTTCATGCATACATGAAAGAAAGCACATCGCTGCCTTGCCCGAGAACTGTTGTTTCACTCTGAATTTATGCAAACTTTAACACTTAATTCTTACTGTTTTGAAATAGCAAAATAAACCATTATTACAAACAAATGTTAATATGTAGTTTTCCTTTAACAGAACCACTCTGACAATAGCACAGATTACACTTTCCGGTGTACGTATGAAACCTAATTTTCTGCAAAATTTCTCACTGGGCCTACTTTTACTTCATCAAACAAACTTGAAATGGTGTGCCGTCATGGAACAGTCTTGGCATGAAATGACCCGAGATACCTATGAAATAAAATAGTCAAGAAACACTAGCTTTTGTAGAAATATATTAAAGATTTACGTAAAAATGTACTAAAGTACAAAGCGCAACACTTGTGCAATTCATTATTAATCACAACACAGTACTTGTGTCTGAACCATCCAACCTGGGCTTTTCAGGTGACTAGAAACATCATAATAATAAAAAAATGTTGAGGGCTGCAAGTGCACAATACTTGAACTGTCCACAGACTTGAGCTCTTCTGGACACTTCAGGTCCCTTGCGAGAAGTGAGGCCAGAGTGTTCTTAATGTAGGTCATGTTTGTCCCAGGACACTTGCGACAGGGAAAGCCTGTAAAAAAAGGAAAAACAGCACGACGTTAAAGATCAATGTTCCACATGCAAAAGTGCGACATACAGTATGCCCTGTTTTAATGAAACTGTTTCATTTGTTTTGTTTATTCCAAGTTTTCACGAGTTCAATTCTAGAGAATGACCAGCTTTCAAAGTGGAGTGGCACCGGAGGACTCCACTTAGTACAATATGCAGAAGGCAAACAGGAAAAGCCCACTGTGGCAGAATAACTTCATGAATATCCTTGATGTGAAAATGTGAACGTTGCTTGCTTAGGACAAAATGATGGAAAAAAAGACTTCATACTGTTGGTGAAAAAACTTAAAGGTAGACTACTGGCAACTAAAATTAGTTCTCTCAACAATCATAATCAAAATGTGCAGCACTTTATTGAACTTTTCCTTGCAGGAGTTGGTCCAAATACGGTTATGCGGCCAGAATGAGTGTGGTATATCTGAATTTGTTTTACAAGCTCATATGCTACTGGAGTGCACTTCTCGCATCGTGATGACCATTCTTATGCCTCTCTACTGAAAACAAAATACTGCTTATAACGAGGATTTACTGCAGTTGCACGCCGACCTGGTTACACTAACACAAATAAATGCGAAGAAGAAATACGAAGAAATGCTCAGTCTTACAAGAGAAATATGCAAGTGGACTGGCTCTGCTAATCCTTTGAGGGTCACTGCCATGCATGTAGAGTGGTGGAAACAAATCGTGTGGTCATGACCATAAATATGAGGCGGCGAAAGAACATATAAATAAGCATACCTTTTAAGAATGAAGTGTCCCCAAGCATCACATTACAGATTCTGTAACCTTCTGCGACTTCTACAAAAATCCTGATTGTGCTGTTGCCCCTTGGCTTCTTCTAAAACTGATCTTTCTCTTTATTCTATGGTGCCCATCACTGCAGTAGTTTGGGAGTATTCACCTAGTTTAATGTTTTGTGAGTGTCATTACATTTAACAAATGTGATTATGCTAGTTTGCCCTGCATGCTACAATAAACATGGTGTAAAACAGCGGACACTAAGAAACCTTTGTCACTTTGTGACCTAAAAAATTATTTACCCATTTTTTTTCTGGAAAGGTCACTAAAGAACAATCCAGAATAAAAATATAACGCTTAAATTGGGGGACGTTTGCCGGAAAATATGTGATCCTCAAAGGGTTAAACATGAACACCTACAAAGCTCATTCAATCTTTGATAAATCTAAACCCATAGTACTTGAGCACTGGTTTATAATAACGCTGAAAACAGGCAAGTGCGTCCTTGAAGTAAGAAAGCAGGAGACATTTCCAACAATTTCAGAGTGGGAGCTGTGGACATGCCTCATGTTCTGTAAGAAGCTTTATATAGTAGCTGCCAAGGGCCTATTGAGTACTGATCATTTTATGGGAACGTGAGGAAAAGTCAAATAAATACCTTTGTTTTTTCCACATCCTAGAATACAATGTGATAAATTGGATCTTAATTGGTTGAGTGCCTAGAATGAATGGACATTGCTAAACATAGCAATGTTGACAACGAATTTGGCAACTGTTCCTATTGGTGCTTTGATCGAAACAACCAAACAATTATGCCCCGTAACTTAAGCTCCCTCTGCTTAAAGGCTACTGTCTGCCACCACATGGACCTCCTTCAAGACAGGAGCAACTTTAATTCAATGTGGTCTGTTGAAATAGGTGAAATCACTATGTTTTGCGTTACAGAATCTGGAGGGCCATATTGATTGCTGAAATTTGGTGGAAGTGCTGTCCCTCGAGTTGAGCAGTAACTGCACTTGAGCATAGCTTCTCCACAATTCCTATATTATAACAACACTTTCAGGCTACTTAAGCACACCCGCTATAGCACCAGATTGGTAGCAAGCTTCACAGAGTGGTACTACAGATTGGTAGTTGCTTCATTCCAACTGTTCATTGCAATGACAGTCAAGTAGTGCAACTAATGCGCAAATACACCTAACTTTGTCAATTGAAGCCACCAATCACTTCTGGCAGTTAAGGCTGCTTTTAAAATTTAGCACTTTAGTATGGAGGCGTTAGAGACTTGAGATCAAATGAACATTCATTCCAAATAGTAGGCTATTGTAGCACGTAGTTGCAGACACAGGCTACTTGAAAGTCATTTGTTGTGCTAATAGCAAGCTGGTAATTCCAAGTACAAAATGTGAAGGCAAAAATGCAATGGGTAAAAGGATGTACGGTACTTGCCTATAACAGCGTTGACCCTGATAAGGCCAAGAGCCTCTTTTTGCCTATTGGTGGTGGTGTTTCCGAGAAGTAAGTGGCCCATGAGGTTCTCCTCAGTGAACACATGGTGAATCAAGGCCCTTGCAAACTTGCCTGGTCCACCATGGCAAGCTGTGCCAGGATCATCTGAATGAGCACCTCTCCAACCTATGTGAAACGGCACGTTTAGGTAAATAATATTAGTGAGGTAGTTTAAGGATTTTAAGCACATTTACACAACAGCCACACTCCGAATAAATCACAGAAATACTGCCTGCTCCAGACCTAAAATGTCAACTAATGTCACTAATAAAAACAACTAAAACTAATGTCATAGCTCGTTATGCTGTTAGGATGCCATGTGCTTCAGAAATACAAGGATTCACCCAGTACAAAATAAAATAGTAAGTAAACCAAAGCATTGAAAACTTTAATGCAAGTAGCATTTTTAGGATACTTCACATACTTTCGGGTGTCTGTCTAACTATTTTCCAGCCAATTTGTGTCACTTGGTGGTCAATGGCTTAATGGGTAGGGCTGCTATGTAGACGGGAAGTGGGTTAATAACCATCTGATGGACCTGCTTGGATCTCTGGGTATGTGACTCAGAGTATGTGCCATTCTTCAATGAACCTCTTTCACGCCATCGTGGGCAACTGCTGCTTGTGTTGGCAAGCAGCAGTAGCAAGCAGCTCAAACAGGAAGATAACTGTCGACGTTAATGCGATTACCACTACACATCAGATTCGCTTGCTGTGTCCCAGACCTACTTAGCTGAATGTGTACATAAGACACAAGGACAGGGTGTGCCAACTGCCCACCTCATCAAATAAATGAATCGACTCCCAAATCAAAGGTTATGCAAAATCGCAAAGGAGACACTTAATGCTACCATTTTTACTAAATCTTAAGGAGAATACCTCCCAGCAATACATTCTCCTGGCAACAGTGCATTTGATCATGGTGACGCTAGACGATGAATGGCCAAAGAATTCACCTTTCGCATTCCGGCTGTGGCGTCTCCAGGCTCATTTTGATTCTGAAAACAGATGTCAGTATTAAAATGTGACGCCACGATAACTCAAAAGCAACAATCAAAACATCTACATGGACGATTAGGCCGACATAAATGGATGGATATAAATGACTGATTGAAAACATTAAAGCATGGCTGCTCTTGCCACTGGCAGTGTGAGGTGGGCAAATAATTTATTTTTAATTTCTCTCCTAAATTTTAAAATTATTTTTGCTCATCTACTGCATGAACTGTTGCGGCCACATCTTAAAGGTAGCTCGTTCATATAAAACCAGTGTTGCATTTTTTACTCCCCGTCTAACTGCTGCTACTGCAGTTTGCTTACTCTCTAAGTATTCCACAGAACTGCTCCACCAACAAACCACTGTTCCAAGCTTATGGCAAAGCGTCATTTAGATCACAAGATACGCTCCCCTTTAACTCTCTCTCCTCTTTAGTGTGTGAATTCAAAGCAAAAATAACTTATTGACATAGCTGTCTGCTTCTATCTCATAAAAAGCCTTGCTAATTTTTGACATTTGTCGATAACCCTTACATGCCTCTGGGAGCACAGTGGGACGACACGGCAAATATGCCCAAGCATCTCGTTCCTTTACTGATTTTCGAACTTAGTTATATCAATCAGTTACTGAAGGGCCAAAGGCTGAAACTTCACACGATGACATTATTTTGAATGTTTCATCCCACTAAAGCAGAACATAGCATCCCACAGAATCTGCCTTTTCCGTGAATATAGAGCGCCTACGCGAAGGCGTTAGCGCGAAGTACTCGATGGCGTCGAAGGGAGATAATGGTTAAAAAAAAAAGTTCACCGCGCGCGTACTGGCGGAAAACAAACCACACATAACCTGATGATTTCACAGCATTCACTGGCATCAGCCCTTTTTTATCTCACCTATCACATAGAATCACATATACGCCATTGCAATTCTTTATTATTATCGCGCCACAGCGCGTGTCTACCGCACGGCGTGTCAGCGGACTCTGGGCACTCGATCCTGAAGCGAACAGCGCAGCAGAATACATTAGAAGGGCAAAACGCCCCGCGCATATTTTCGACGATCCCGACACGCCATGTAGTAGATGCACGTCAATGGACGGCGTTGCGCGAACGAAATATACTTGATTACAGTACAGTTCGGATTATTTCACGTCGCATTGTTTCCACGAAAACGGCAAAGCACGAGCGCTCATTAATAAGGCTAATTTCAATCGGTGCTGGAACACCGTACCAAACATCGTGGCGCGCACAACATGCCCTGTTTTAGCTGGCTCCACATAGCTGCCCACCAAAACGGCAGAGCACGAGCGCTCATTAATAAGGCTAATTTCAATCGGTGCTGGAACACCGTACCAAAAATCGTGGCGCGCACAACCACGGCCGGGCTCGACTGGCGCGCGCGTTCGCAAGAAGCGAGCGCGCGCGCCAGTCGAGCCCGGCCGTGACACAACATGCCCTGTTTTAGCTGGCTCCACATAGCTGCTTTACGTCGCCGCAAGCGCGCTGTGAAGTTAAATCAGGATAAAACTTCATGCTCAATATCACAAATCTAGTGCTGCACAACCAATTCTCGCAACGGAAGGATAGTACTAGTAATGAAAACGAGCACAGAGGCGCGTGGAAGACACGCACGGGCTCTGTACGCACTTTTGCTGATGGCGTCGCAATGAACGAGCAAGTGGAATTCGAAACACTCACTCACCTTCGATGTGGCTGAGTCGGAGGCGATCATGGTGATCTTCGAGGCAACGTGTAGCCCATTAAGACCGAGCAATAAGTTGTAATATACCAAAGATGTCACAGCGAGGCAAAGGGCACAGAAAACGCAGCAAACTCATCACGCAACCCGCACACATACGCCGCACGCACAAAGTTCTGGAATCCGCCAAAGAGTCAACAGCACAAGCGCGCAATCACACAAAAACGCGCATACAAATCCACGCTTTCATAGATATGAATTGCCATATTTATTAACAAATCTTGTAATATAATGGTATTTCTTAACAATTTCTGTGGTTTGCAAGAGTGTGAAAATTTTCTGCTTAGCTTCCTTGAGGAACTATTTTCTTTATCGCGGTAACGCAGTGCGCCGGCCGGTCACGTACGGAGCGCGCGGGAAATAGTGCAAAATTCAAACGTCGCAAATGTCGCGCCCTGTGTGCGCGCACAGTTTTAATCGTTTGTATTAAAAAGAAATATTTATTTTAATACGTGAAGCAACCGGCGCGAAATGAACTACGGACCAGCAACGTACACAATTGTCGCTGTTCGTGCTTGTTAGTTTGACATCATGACGAACGGTAGACAGCATGCCGTCCCATTGATTAAACATTTGTACCTGTGCTTCTGCGCTACGATTTGCTACCGGCAAAGTATAACAGCGTAGATTGTGCGTGGTGGCCAAGCAGTTTCCCAGCACACTGGCCAGCACCCCGTCTCTACGTGTTACAGAATAGACCTAGGCTTTCATGTAAAATATGGACACCACGTCGCAGAGATCACCCAAACTTGTTTCATTTTATTGTGCGCTAAGGGCTAACAACTAAACAAAACGCACTCTTTGAAAAACATATTTATTTATTATGCTTACATACTACTTTTCCCACCATCTTGCCCATATTTAACATGGAGGCAATGCCGTTTTCTGACACAGACAGGGCACTGGCCACTTACAATAGAAGTCGATGGGAATCCAGGAGGTGCCCAATCATCGGTCATTGGTCACTGCTTGTTGGGACGTTTGTCTTGTGCTCCAATTTTGTGTCTATATATATATATATATATATATATATATATATATACATACAGGGTGGTCATTTTTAAGTCTTACGGAATTTTTAGAAATCGCCTGTGGCAGGTAGCATTTCTAAAAATTCGATTCGATTCTTATCATTGAGCTGGGTTAATCGATGAGGCGGACATTAGTAGCACGAGCAATCGAAACATACATTCAACTAATTAAGAAGAAATCACTAATTAACTTCTTATTTTATTACTTTACGACACATATTGCGATTTACGAATTTGAGCCGGTGAGCTTGTCAGGCGTATCCACTTGGAATGAATTTCCAGAATGACACCAGTTTGGAGATATGCGCCATCAAACTCGCCGTAAAAATGCACTGTTGTTACACTTACTTTGTTACCAAAATGCTGTTTTATACATTGAAGCGCAAAAGTAACTAAAACGCCCTTTATTAGTCCCACACTTTGGGCAATAATATCTCGAAACTGGTGTTATACTGGAAATTCATTTTAGGGGGATGCGTCTTGCAAACTCACCGGCTACAATTCATATATTGCAATATGTGTCGTAAAATAATTAACTAAGAAGTTCATTAGTCATTTTTTGTTAATTATTAGAATATTAGTTTCAATTTCTTGTGTTACTAATGTCCGTTTCTTCGAATAACCAAGCTAAGTGATAAGAATTATGCTACCTGCTACAAGCGATTTTTAAAAATTTTCGTAAAGCCTATAATTTTGAACACCCAGTATATACAGGGTGTCCCAACTTTCTTGCACCGACACTTAAATATAGGCAAGTGCCACGTAGCTGGACAGAACCAAGGTAATGCTGTTTGCCGTCGCTTACAGATACTCATTTTTTTCATTAGATAAATAATTAGATAATCATTAAAATTAATAATTAATAATCAATTAATAATAAATAATTAGCTTCTCAGATATTATATTTAGCTGAAAAGTGTCAATCAGAAAATTATAGAGCAACAGGAAAAACTCCCGATACAGCTTTCTGTTGCCCAATACGTGGTACATAAAAGTGTTTTTCCGAGCGTGAAAGAAGCCCGCGGATACACGCATAGTGCCTCGAGCGGCTACTTGTGCGGCAATTTTGCGTGTATTCGCGGGCTTCTTTCACGCTCGAAAAAAAAAGAAAAAGAAAAAAAATCAATTTTATGTTGCACGGATTGAGCAATAGAAAGCTTTATCGGGAGTTTTTAGTGGCAGGAGCGTCGAGTGCCATTTGTTCTTTGTACAGAACTTCCAGTTCACCTCCTGAGATGATCAAGAGGTGAAAATAAATCGAAAAAAAATAGTACAGTACAAAATTCACGAATTTCATTATAGATATGATATCGGAGCATAAGTTTAGCTATAAGTTGAGTTACTGAAGTGTCTGGAATAACTAGAATTAATTAGCTGAGACGACCGGGGATGCAATCCAAGTAAATCAGAAAAATAGAAAAAAAACTGGTTCAGTTCAGAATTCATGACTTTCATTATAGATATGATATCAAAGCATAAGTTTTGGTGCAAGCTGACTTGCTGAAGTGTCTGGGATAATTATAACTAATTAGCTGAGACCAGATTAAAAATAAATCAGGAAAAAAAGAAACAAAGTAGTACAGAGCAAAATCCATCGGTTTCTTTATAGACATGATATCAAAGCATAAGCTTAGTTCAAGTTGAGTTACTGAAGTGTCTGGAATAATTATAATTGATCAGAAATCACTTATTACTGCTTACCAAAGCACAGAACACCAACGCCGGGATGCGAGTGCCAAAAAGAAACACCTAAGTCAAAGTTTAAGGTTGCCTACTCTTTTAAGCATGAAATGCTTTTAGCTCCCGTTGTCGGCGATCTTCAAGTGACCTTGAGCCAAAAGCCAAAGCTGTTATCCGGGCAATCAAAACGAGAACATGCCGGCAAGTTGAAAATGAAATTTTGTCACCCGTAGGCACGAGTACAACTGTGGCATGGACGTAGACTGCAATATAGCGTACCGTACATGCAATGCATTGTACTTGATATAAACAAAACATATGAGCAAATAAAATAGTAAATGGTGTCTGCTTGACACTGACTTTGCCACACATCAAAAACCACTATGACAAGTTGCGAGAACAAAACGAGATCATCCGAGCAACCAGTCAAACTTGAAAAAAGGCGGTCTCTGGCACCAACCCTTTACTACATATGCTAGTTACTCTCCAAACAAATTACAAAAAAATATTGCTTGCGAGTTCTTCCCAATGTTTCTTGACGATATCACTCAAGCTGTAACTTCTATTATGCTGAAGTTTTGTCATTTCCAATAGCGACGTTCAAAAGGCAGATAGATACAGGGGCAGATAAAGTGGGCCGATCCTGGAGGCTGTGCAGAAAGGGTCCAAGATCAATGGCACCCGTTTCATGTGGGCCGATCCTGGAGGCAGTGCAGAAAGGGTCCAAGCTCAATGGCACATATCCCCTGTGGGCACGGGGACCTGTAACCCTTCCTTGAACTGCCCTTGTCATACGTGGGACCCAAAGAGACAAAGTTAACAGCCCTTCCTCTGTCGAGAAAATGGAGTACTGACTATTGATATGTTGTTGGCATATTGTTGAGGAATTGTTGACACAATATCCTTTCAATAATGCCTCAATAGTTATTGAACATACACAACAATACCTCAACAATAATGTTGTTGAGCGCTTCACAACAGTAAAGTCATTGACTAATTGTTGTTGACATATTGTTGAATAATGTTGAGTATTATTGAGAAGTGTTGAGCAATATTGACATTGAATATATATCTGAAAGCAAAGCTTGTCGCCGTAAGCATCTTACGTAAGCAAAGGCATATCTTACGTAAGCAAAGCTTGTCGTCCGATTCTAGTAAGCGAAGCTTGTCGTCCGATTCTAGCATGCTGATTCTAGCGTGACGGCTTCCGAAGCCCAGGCGAAACGTCAGCGAAGAGCCGCCGACCCTGAATTTAGGGCAAACGAAGCGGAACGCCTGCGGCAACGTCGTCTTGCCACAAGCTCCCCCAGTTACGACTCGAGAGATAGGCATTTGGTTCAAGTTATGTGACACTCTATATATTTAGTGGTGATTAAGTGAACAATAAAACAATATATATGTGTAAAACACATACACGTCTACATGTGTGTGTTTCAGATATATATTTAATGTAAATATTGCTCAAAAATTCTCAATAGTACTCAACATTATTCAACAATATGTCAACAACAATTAGTCAGTGACTTTACTGTTGTGAAGCGCTCAACAACTTTATTGTTGAGGTATTGTTGTGTACGTTCAATAACTATTGAGACATTATTGAAAGGATATTGTGTCAACAATTCCTCAACAATATGCCAACAACATTTCAATAGTCATTTTTATAAGGGTATAGAGCTATTCGCAAGAATCTAATTAGGTCCCTACAGGGAAATTACGTATGGCTTTCACAGCTTGACTTGAGTATAGGTTCCCGACCAGGGTCCGAGGACTTTCTTTAGCAATAAGGCCCTCCCGAAAGGCACGCCTATCTAAGACACCAAGACAACCGTGGAGTGTCTCTGTTGCAAGTAAAATTTTAGGCATTCAATGAGTATGCGTTCTACAGGACTATCCAGTTGCCACAACGAGCACAGCGAAGACGAACTTTTTCTTGTATGCGATATAAAAGCTCGGCATGTAGGCCACCTCAAGGCATAGACAATGTAAGGGGGTGCCTAGTGCACAATCATTCTTAAGGTTTGGTGAGAAGCTTAACAAAGCGTTTATGGAAGCGTCTAACAAAGCGTCAAGAAAGATGATTTCTCCGCTCATCGGAGCATATCAATCTTTGATAATTTGCGCCTTAGTCCGTGAAGTGTTTCTTTTTCTTCTTTTTTTTGGTGTTCAATGCTGAAAACGCAATAAGTGTAAGAACATTTAAAATTTTCGCTGCAGGAGACATTTTGTCCGCTACCTCATTAATCGTTATCCCGGTATGGCGTAGGCTCCTCTGTAAACGGATTTGGTGGTGAACAGGCTTAGGCCATGAGCTGTCAGTCTGTCTATTTAAGCTCTGCAGAAGTACGTTTTTCTATCCCAGTAATTGGTCCCATGGGACCAGCCTCATGAAAATTAAATTGCCAAATGACTAAATATGACTTGCAGCATCCTCCAGTCATGATCAGGGTTTTACCCTTATCCCTGAAAGATAGAGTATACAATGTGTACTTTAACCACGCTGGTCTCTGCTGGCAGAAAATGCAACACAAGAGAAATTATTATGCTAAATGGCACGTGTAATAGCTTAACTGAACTATTAAGTTGAAACTTGGAGGAAAGCAAAGAAACTTGAGAAGTATGTAAAGCCCGAGTAATAAGGCGAAGGAGCCTCAAGGGTGTGTGTAAGTGTGTGCAAGAGTGTGTGTAGCTGATATTCGAGTTGAGATTAAGAAAAAATATCTTACTTTGGCAATTCATGTAATGCGCATAGCATTAACCGGTGGTCAAGTAAAGAATTGAGGCGCCAATGGAACGAAAGGGCAGTCGAGGATGTCTGGGACTGAAGTGGTATGGATTTGTAACTACAGGGGCCTGTGCGAAAGCCTCTAATTGGAACGCCCTTCCTGTTCTTTTTTTTTAATCTCCGTCACTCTCTTTGGCTTCTTTCCAACCTATATTTCTACCACCCCAGTGCAGGATAACAAACCGGAAACTCGCATCTGGTTAACCTCCCTGCCTTTCTACTCTAGATATCTCACTCTCTCTTGCAAGCATAGGATGGAGGCGATGCACAGACGGCAGAAGTGGAGCTTGCTCTATGAAGCTTTCGTCCTGCAGCGGACATACGAAAGGCTGATGACTGATAATGAGAAGGAGGATGAAATCCTTGCGAATGCATAACATTGTGCGACTCATAGGCCTATCGTTCGGACGAGAATTCTAGATAACGCAGAAAGACTAGAACGATAATAAACGCGAGATTCAGTAAACATTCAAGCGTGGTGCAGCGCTGATGACGACGAATCGCGGCCGAGCGAAGTGGGCCTGCGCGCCCGGGAAGAAAGCATAGTCGACGGCCTGACGTGGCAACGTTAGTGGCTCATACTTGAGCAGCATGGAGCTCTCGCATGGAGACAGTGCGGTGTAATGCTTTATCGAGCCACGGCCGTTCCTAGAGTTGTGGCCGCGAAGCTCAACGCGCTCCTAAGCTCTATGATGTGCTCCCCAAATTCTTGCTAGAGGAGAGGCTACCTGAACTGGGAGTGCACCGTCACATTTAGTGTATGTCATGAAGCCAGAACTCTGCGCACCTTCGTTCACCACAATGGCTGCGCCTTCGCCAGCCGCGTCGAGTCCTCCCCAAACGACAAAGACACCTCGCCGCCCGCCACTCGCTGTCGCAGCACTAGTAATTATTTTTTTATTATTTGGCTCGTGCACCAACCTATCAAAAACTACTATAGTTGTCCTTTGATGCATGAGCATTCCGTTGCAAAATCCCAACATTTTCAAAGCGATGTGCATGCGTGGTGTGTGCGCTTTTATGATATTCCGGAAACAATTAAACTCGCCCTGAAGAGGGAAGGAATCGTCGGCCGAAACACGCGTGGTCGGAGCATGGTCGTTACGTCTGGGCTTGTAAGTGTCTAGCCGCCGCGCTGGCGCCTTCCTGCTTTCCCACGTAGCTCGTCCTCCAATACGCAGCGCGTGTCATAGAGAAAGGGTGAAGGTTCCGCAGTGAGCACAAACGCACGGACATGCTCGTTCACATTAAACGCTGGAAGCACAGCTCCATCAGCGTTTTTAAGCGTCCGAAATGTCTTCGTTGTCCCAGCGATAGGTTGAAGCACTTGGCGTTCTTTTTGGTGGCGTGACTCGAACGCTGGCCCCGGAGTTGGGCGAGCTGTAACAACATTGAGCTATATGAAGCAGCTGCTGAATGCTATGGATAACATAGCTCAAACTTCTGGTACTGATAAAGATTCAGGTGACAGCTTAACGATGGTTTTCAATGCCGGTTAGAGCAGCGGTGCCAGTAATCCTAAGAGGTTCTCACTTGTAGTTTCCGCTCGTGCAGTATTCCCTTGTGATAGTGCCGCTTCACCCCGACACTGAATGGGCCGAGTGTAGGACTGCTGAGTGCAAAAATACAGTTTTAGAGATGCCATGAGAATAACTTCCCGTAAGAATTTCTACCTGCATGCTGCGGCTGCCATCACCATTAACGAACGAGTACCACACTTTCGCACTTTGTTTACGCGACGTTGAATTCCTATAGCGACGGTGGCTTCTACCGACCACGGCAGAAACTGCTGGTATTTTCGGGGCTTACCTCGTGTTTTGCGTGCTTAATGAGGCCAACGAACGTCATGTATGCTGGACCGGTATTCTGCAACGTTTCATTTCATTTTCCGTTCTTAAATTTTTTATCACCCGTTTGGGAGAGTGGCCGATCCCAGCAATAACGACGACAGCCGGGTCAACAACAAAGGGCTATAATAATTAAAAATAAAAATTTTTTCATTGGAAGATACAGAACATGGTTGCCTTGATCGATTTTATATTGCTTTATACAATGGTTGAGACATCTGGCGAATCTTTCTACAATGGAACTTCCAAAAAAACTGAACACCTGGAGTTCATGCGCTTGCCAGGAAATGTACCTGTCGGGCTCCTTCCTATAGCTATTAAACTCTTCCCGTTTAGCACTGCAACATGGGACCACAGTCGCTTCCGCCGAGGCTGAAGGAAGCCGTATAACTAATGATCGCGTAACTCTCGAATGTAAGCTGGCAAGCAACGCTGTCTCACCCCTGGACAGCTAGCGAGAAAAGCTCCCCGGCTGCCCGCCTCGCACACGACGTGGCACTTAGGGCTCTGCGCCGGCTCGTGTTGACGAAAGGCAAGAGCGCCCTGACACCGCGCCGCGGCCCCCGCGGCAGCCGTGCCAGCGTTGTCCTCGGCAGCAGCTTCCGTGGTCAGGACTCGTTAGGCGCTCCTGAAGCGTCCCTGCAAGCGCCGTGCTATCCCGAGTGATTTGATGGCGCGCCGTGTGTGTGCGCGCGCCGAGCGGCACGCCATGCCGCCTAATGGCCTGTGCGCGCGCCTGCTCGCTTATAGGGAAGTGGGGAGGGAGGGGAGACGCTCCTCAAAGCGCTGCCGTGACCGCAGAACGGCCGCTCAAACACTTGGCCACGGAGATCCATCGAACCAGCGGGAGCCGACCCCGCGGTCTTGTTGTTTCAGCGCTTCGATCTTGTCTGGCAAGAGAACGGGGCTCAGGGGAGACAGTCTTCGAGGGGATTGATTTTGTCGCTTGGTTCCGAATCGCTGCCGCCCGCGCCACACGGCCGCAGTCGCTTCTTGAGCCCACGCCCATGCTGTTTGGTGCCCTTTTGTCGCGCGCTTCCCCCGCAGGGGTCGGCGGTGTGTTTTCTCTCGTGGGCCGGCGCGACAAGCTCTTTCCTCTGCGAACACAGTTTATCGGCGGCCAATCTTTGTCGCAACCGTCAACTGGCAATTGGTACTCCGACCTTTCGGTCTCGCAGTGAACAAGCCACCAATATATATATATATATTTATATATATCTGCGAGAAGAAAGGAAAACGAGGGGCTACCCGCCATGGTTGCTCAGTGACTATGGTGTTGGGCTGCTGAGCACGAGGTCACGGGATCGAATCCCGGCCACTGCGGCCGCATTTCGATGGGGGCGAAATGCGAAAACACCCGTGTACTTAGATTTAGGTGCACGTTAAAAAACCCCAGGTGGTCCAAATTTCCGGAGTCCCCCACTATGGTGTGCCTCATAATAAGATCGTTGTTTTGGCACGTAAAACCCCATAACTTAATTGTTTTTAAACGAGAGGCCCGATTTTTATTAGTCATATAAGAAGCCAACAAACTATGAAGCATAGGGGAAATTAAGTGTAGTTCTTAATTGAAGTCAGGAAACGGAAGATAAATGGAAATGAAAGTGGATGAAAAAACAATTCGCCACAGGTGGGATACGAAACCACGTCTTCGCATTACGCGTGCGATGCTCTTTCCAATTGACCTACTGCGGCGCCGTTTTACCATCTACTTTTAGGGGTATTTATGTTTGTCTACTAAACATTAACCCTGGGAGTGGAAAACAGCGCCGTGGTTTGCTCATTTGGTAAAAGCATCGCACGCGTTTTGCGAAGACAAGGGGTTCGTATCCCACCTCCGGCCAGTTGTTTGTTCATCCATTTTTATTTCCATTTATTTATCATTTCTGTAATTCAATTAAAAAACTGCAGATAATTTCTCCTATGCTCTACTTGGTGTGATTGTTCGTTGATTCTTGTGATGTGACTAATAAAAATCGGGCCCATCGGTTTCCTTTCTTCTCGTTCATTACATAGCCAGGGTATTTTATCCGGCAGCTTTGATGCCTTCAGGTAGCGTGTGTGGATTTGTTGACCAGTTGCTTTCACCCAAAACGTTCACGTAGACGTGACGCCTGCGGAAGAAAGGATGTTCCACATCCGCTGCCTAGGCCGTGATTGTGGCGCTGGATAGCACTTCCAGGTTTAGTTTTAGTAGAGAAACATAAATACCCCAGTAGGTAGATCGCGATACGGCGCCGCGGAAGGTCAATTGGTAAGAGCATCGCACGCGTAATTCGAAGACGTGAATATGAGTAAAACGGGCAGTCTCAGATGAGGTGTTGAAGGTCCACCTGGGTGTTGCAGGTGCCCGTATGCAAGTGCATGTTCCAGGCCACGAGGGTCTTCCTTTCTGTGTAAACACCGCATGAGGAAGGGTCCTCTCTGAGGAAGGCTTCTGTCCGGTTGTTTCCTTACTTGTTTTCGCGTCTTTTCCACCCCAAGAAGTATGAACGAACTAGCCCAGCAACATGTAGTAATACGAGAAAGCAAGTATAGAGGCTCCCAGTCTGTACCTGCCGGAGCAGAACCCGCTGCCGGCGTGCAGCAGCATAGAAGGGATGGTGAGGAATGTCAAGGGATTGAAACTAGTCAGGCGATAACTGAACCGGTAACGCTTGGCTTGGACAATTGCTTCCATGGAATTGTACCATCGACTGTGCAGTTTTTTGTCTCTTCAGGTGCCTGGTCCAACATATGTTTGGGTAGTTTATATACTGCATGGCGCGTGCTAGTCGATGGGCCCTTTATTTCCCGGTATATATATATATATATATATATATATATATATATATATACCGGGAAATAAAGGGCCCTTTTGTTAATATGTTTTTCACAATGCCACTGTATGTACACACAGCTTTGTACCCCTTTATGGCACCGCTGTACATGCCTGTCGCTTTTGATGTACCTTGACAGGAGCCATCAGATGTGTCGACAATCACGACGCCACTAAATCCCGTTAGTCACGCCCACATGCTTTTTGTTAATACGTTTTCAATTATCCCACTCCATGCACGCCCAACTTTGTACCCCTGTATAGCACCACTGTACATGCCCGTCGTTTTTTATATACCTTGACATGAGCCATCAGATGTGTAGACACTCAAGACGCCACTAAATCCTGTCAGTGATGCCCGCATGCTCTTTGTTAATACGTTTTCAATAATCCCACTCCATGCACGCCCAACTTTGTACCCCTGTATAGCACCACTGTACATGCCCTTCGTTTTGATGACTTTGACATGAGTATTGCACGTGTTGACACCCCTGACGACACGAAATCTGTGCACACCTGTGGTGATGGGCTACTCACGATTTAGGAGCTTGTTTTCACAGCCTTGTTGTATTCACTTTTTTAATAATTCCACTATGTGCACGCGCAGTTTTCCATTTACGTGTTCGTTGTATTCTTTTTTACTTTGTATTTATTTATTTATTTATTTATTTATTTATTTATTTATTTATTACTTTGTAATTTTTTCTTGTCTCTTTTCACCCTTACGGCAAAAAGGTATAAATTGAGCTCTGTATGCTTGTACACGCACTCTTGATGAAGGCCGGACCCCGGCCGAAACGTCAGTAAAGTCTTGTTATGTTTTTCCTACGTGC